>NW_022195141.1:0-106845 GCF_008641045.1 Pistacia vera
TTTTCTTTTAAGCTAACATGCAAGTATGTATATTTTCTCATTTACTAAAGAATGCAAGTATAGAATTTCCATAGCTTGGAAATTCATGTTGAAATGTGTATAGTATCTCTTTCTATTCTCTTTCTATAACATGCTATGTTATAAGGTTGTTGCGATGGGGACCCCATGAGTGACAGAGATGCCCACACGCATGCCGCCATCAGTGAGTGGCATCAGCAGAGAGATACAGTATTTGTACAGTCTGTCAGTAGTGTATGTGGATGAGGACTGTACCTAGCAGAGCATACCTACATGCATGCTGCCATCAGTGAGCAGCCACAACAGAGAGATACAGCATTTGTATAGTCCGTCAATAGTGCATGTAGATGAGGACTATACCCACTCACATGGTCAGGGTTCCAAAGGCAAACCAGAATAGAAGAAAGGAAAGAAAGAGAAAAATAAAATAAAATAAAGAGATACAACATGAGAGACAGAAAACAGAAAAGAAAAGAAAGTTATTTTCTCAGGAAAGTTTATTATTCTGAATATGTATTATGCTACTTACATGATTCAGTATTTCTTATGTGCTCAATGATGTACAATTTTATTCATTGCCTTTGCATGTTGATAAATAGCAAATTAAAGTATCAGAAAAGAATGCAAAATATCATAAAAGAATGAAGAATATTATCAAAGATTAAAGTGAGAAAAGGAAAATCAGAACATGAGTAATGGAGGAAAAACAATAGCGCAGTTTGGTTTACTTACTGAGCAATTAGTACTGACTCCGTTATTCTACTTTTTTGTAGGGACTTGATGATTTACAATCGGGTGGGACGTCAAGAAGCGGAGGAGTTTGGCGGCACTGTCCAAGACTACCTTGTACTATCAGTTATTTTGTGTATATGTTTATATGAATTAAAATTAAAATTTTCTGATTTTTCAGTATATACCTCTATATATGTTTGCAAAGTTATTTAGTGGATTTTATCATATATTTCTCAAAGAATTACTAGCTAAAGAGTATATTACATTTTTGGCATCAGAGTGTCAATTTTGGGAAATTGACAATATGCCTCTCCTGCCGCGTTGACGTACCCTAGCTGATCGTTGTAAGTTATTTCTTTTTCTCACTTGTATTAGCTAACTAATAGTATTGGTGCTATGTGTTTTAGGTGAGACGGATGACTTGATTCGGTAATAAGAATGCATTGAGTTCTAGTGAGCCATCCAACCCATTTGGATCTACTCCCCTTGGCCTTGATGAAGTGAGGATTCGTAACATTATTCAGCAGGTATTGGCAAAGAGTCAGGGGAGACCTACATCAGAGAGAGTTGAGACACCAGTTGTTGTACCGACCACTAGAGATGAGAAAGAAAGACTGGTACCTCCGATAGTACAGTGTCGTATTGACCCTATTTATGGGTTACCTAGTCAGCATCAGCTGTCAAAATTTAGAGGTACGACTGACCCAGTACTGGCAAAAGAATGGATTAGATTTGTGAAGCGTACGACAACACTTTTTCCCATGACAAATTGGGAGAAGATTTGGTATGCCAGTTTTTTGTTTAAGAGTGACGCCTAGATCTGGTGAAAGTTGATGGAGGATGTTAGAGTAGATACCCTAAAGCCAATCAATTATTGTAGTATTGACTCTTTGTAATAATGTTCATTAATAAATAAAAGGCATTTTATTCTATATCGCGTAAATCATTATTATTGCAATATGTATTGATATATGTCCTTAGAATGGAAGAACCGTAGCAAGAGTATCAAGTGTTTCAAATCTTGATAGTGAGAACCCTATGAGCACATATGGTGGCCATTCTAGAAACGTCCGTAGCCCCCATATTATTCTGAAGTAAGGGCACAGATAATACGGTAAGACTATCATAGTGTTGAACGACCCTGTCGAAAGGCAGTGACTGATCTCACTTGTCGAGGTTGTTGGGTGACAACCTGGTGCAACACATGGGTAATTGCTATAGGTGAATACACCGCAGCAAGTTCACTGGACTGACCCACCAGAGGATTCCATATGGATGGTAACCCTAGTGTCTATGGAACAAATCCTCTAATGAATGATGGTGCATGTGATCCTTAGACTTGAGATCACCGGAGCGCCTTGTGCACCGATTGGTGCAGTTTGACACTAGCCTAGCACAGTTCTATTCAGAGCTATCAATATGCTTGTGATTGGCTGCATCAAGGAGTGTATCAAGACTATGGTGGATAGACAAAGGATTCATTACTCCCGGGTACGGGAGAAGTTGTCTCATGGCGCAATGCAATATATGGCAATGACACTAAAACTGTGGCCACAATGGGATTGAGTTGCTCTATCCAGTTTATAATACAGGTCATTAGTCCAGAAACTGAATACATAATACTGAGAGTAACTGAAGGTTGACACTATTTCTATGCCTTCGTCTCGTCGAGATAACGTATGATGAAAGGATCGAATTGTACGGTAACCATATCGTTGACAGGTAGCTACTTTTATGAATCTGAATCTATCGGGTGGCCATGATGCCTTGCTAGGGGCCAATCTTGGTTTGTTTATTAGTGAGACGATTAATTGGTGTTAATTGCGATACTATACACTACCGGTATGATGAGGAGCCTATGGATCACACACATAGAAGATAATTTAAGACTCAAGAAGTAAGAAGGGTGTTTTCGTCTTTTTAGGCGAAAACGTATTTTGATAATTTCACAGTGCAATTAAATTTATTGAGGTCGTAGCCTTTTATTTAATTTGTTAGAAAAATTAAATAAGTGAAATTACATTTAAATATGTGTTAGCATATATTTAAATAAATTATCATTATTGTTATATGTTAATATATATATTAAATATATATTAATTGATTTTAATTAAGATAATGATGAATTAAAATAAATATCTAATTGGGAGTGTTTGGAAACATGGGGTGTTTGGGTTGGAGCCCAAGCCTATTCCATATGAGAATAGGGCAATTAAATTTTACTATAAAAGAAAAGTTTAATTGAGAGAAAAGTTAAGTCATTCATTATTTTTCATTTCATTGAAAAAGGAAAAGCTACAGCACCCGAAAACTCTCCCACGCCAATTTCAGTTTTTGATTGAAAATCAAAATACTCTTAATTTCTTCTTGTTTCTTAAAGCTAAAGAGGGATCTAGCAAATCACTCCTTAGTTCCTTGCGATTGTCTTCATGTGGACTATGTCGGTTCGATCCTACACTTGGGTCGGTACCAAAATACATTTAGAGACAACTTAGAGGAGCCTCCAAATGTGCATATGATTTCTTAAACTCTAGATTAATTTTCTGTAGATTCTTATTTGGTATAAACTGTACAATTGTACCCTGATCTTGGTTCTATGGAACGATCCTTGTTATTATTGTTTTTGTTTTCCGCTGCCTCAATGGATCGTTTCCTAATAGAGGATACTCATGATGTAGCCACTATGACTTGGGGAGATTTTAGACGATTTTTTGAGGTAGAATATAGGACATTTGACAGGATTCATGAAAAGATACAGGAATTTATTAGCCTACGACAGGGAATCAGTTCGGTGAAAGAATACTCCATTAGATTTAATTCCTTGGCGAGGTATGCACTAGGTATAATGAACACACCAGAATTGAGGATGAACAAGTTTGTGCATGGGCTAAATCTAGAAATAGCTCGAGATGTGATGGCAGGTGCCCAGCCCCCTCAGACTTACAATGAGGCTTTGGAGTGAGCTTTATGAGCTAAAGTATTTGTGAATAAGTTAACTCCATTGACTCCATCAGCAACAATGCCCAATATTCCACCTCCCGTTCCACAGAGAGACATATTTGATACCCCTAGCAATAGAGAAGGGAAGAATAAGAAAAGATTTCAGTCAAAGAAGAACAAGAGGGACGGGAAGAATTAAATTTTGAGGATATTTTAGTTTCCCCAATGTTAGAAATGTGGGAAACATCATCCGGGAGAGTGTCTCAAGGGTGTGTGTTTTAGATGCCGATAGCCTGGACATATGATGAAAGACTGTAAGGCCCCTGCTACACCAATAGCACATACATCCAGAGGTACTAATGCTCAGGTATTTACAGTTGCACAAAGTGAAGTCGAGGTCAGCCCATCTGTAGTTACTGGTAAGTTATTATTTCATTCAGTTCCCCTTTATGCATTAGTTGATTCTGGAGCGACACACTCATTTATCACACATGGGATTACAAAGAGATTGGGTTTGAAACCTATTACAGTAGATCAGCCCATTAAGATATAATGGGCAAATGCATGTGAGGAGAGTTTCCAAGAGTTAAAAGGAAGACTCACCAAAGCTCCTATTATGGTGTTACCACATATTTATACAGATGCCTTACTTCAGGGACTTGGTGCTATGTTGATGCAATTGGGTAGGGTAATAGCTTATGCTTCTCGACAGTTGAAAGAGTATGAGACAAGATACCCTACGCATGATTTAGAGTTAGCAGCTGTAGTTTTTGCATTAAAGATATGGAGGCATTACTTGTATGGGGCAAAGAGTAATATTTATACCAATCATAAAAGTTTGAAGTATTTCTTCACCCAAAGGGAGCTGAACATGAGACAAAGGAGATGATTGGAGCTAGTAAAAGATTATGATTGTGAAATCAAGTATCAACCTGGAAAAGCCAATATGGTAGCTGATGCCTTGAGTAGGAAAGCCTTTTTGTCTTAGCTCACAGTGCAGAAAGAATTATTGGAAGAATTTCTCAAAGAGCAGATAGAGATGATACCAGGAAAAATTGCTAGGTTAGAAATTCAATCTACTTTACTAGAAGAGATTATAGAAAAGAAAGCTATCGACGAGTGGTGTCAAAAAATGGGTCGACAAGTGTTGGAAGGCAAGATATCAGAGTATCAGATTTCAGCTGATGTTCTCAGTTTTAGGAGCCGTATATGCATTCCCCAGGATGCTGAACTGAGAAAGAAGATTCTTGCGGAGGCTCATGATAGACCATATACTACAAATCCAAGAGGAGCCAAAATGTATCAAGATTTAAAGAAGAGTTATTGGTGGCCAGGTTTGAAAAAAGATATCGAAGACTATGTAGCAAAATGTCGGTTTGTCAACAAGTTAAAGCAGAGCACCAGAGACCATCAGGACTGCCTCAGCTACTCAGTATTCCTGAATGGAAACGGGAAAATATATCAATGGATTTCATTATAGGCCTTCCAAGAGTTCAAAAGGGTTACAATGCGTTATGGGTGATAGTAGACAGATTAACCAAATCAGTGCATTTTCTTCCAATAAAAGACAGTACCACCTCATATCAGTTGGCCCAAATCTACTTCAGAGAGATAGTTAGATTGCATGGAGTTCCCAAGACAATGGTATCATATGGATATTCCAGATTGGTTTCAGCTTTCTGGACTAGTCTATAGAGAAACTAGGGTACCAGGTTAGCATTTAGTACAGCTTACCACCCACAGACAGATGGCCAAACTGAGAGAACCAATCAGGTGCTGGAGGACATGTTGAGAATGTGTTGTATGGATTATAAAATGACCTGGCATGAGATGCTACCATTGATAGAGTTTGTGATCGGTAGCAAAACGTTCAAAGACAATTGTGGTGGAGCCTCCAAACGTGCGTATGGTTTCTAAACACAGATTATTAATTTATGCAGATTCTTGCTTTGATAAAATTGTAAAATTATACCCTTGATCTTGGCTCATGTAAACGATCTCTACATTAATTTTGTTTTGTTTCCGCTGCGTATATGTGACCGTTTACTAACAGTTTGCTTATAACAACAATTATCAGTTTACAATTAAATGGGTCCTTATGAAGCTCTATATGGTAAACAATGTAGATCCCCACTGCACTGGGATGTGGTAGGAGAGAAAGATGCTTTGAATACAGCTCTTGGATCGGAGATAACTCAGATGGAAGACATTAAGTTGATCAGGAACAGAATGATGCAAGCTTAAGATAGACAAAAGAGCTATGCGGATTTAAAGAGAAAGGATGTAGAATTTGAAGTGGGTGATAAAATGTTTACTAAGATTTCCCCCCAACAAGCGGGTAATACGATTTGGTGGTAAAGGAAAACTTGCCCCTAGATACATTAGCCCCTTTGAAATATTGCAACGAGTAGGAAAAGTAACGTACTAGATAGCGCCACCACCAAATATGGATTGAGTGCACAATGCTTTCCATGTATCAATGCTTCGAAGGTATGTCAGCGATCCCTCTCATATATTGAAAGTAGAAGAAGTGGCATTAGAGAAGAATCTTGTTTATGAGGACTGCCCAGTTTAGATACTGGACAGAAAAGTTAAGGAGCTTTGAAATAAGAGTATTCCATTAATAAAACTTCTATGGAGGAATCATATAGTAGAAGAAGCTACATGGGAAGTAGAGTAAGATGTACATAACTGCTATCCTGAGTGTTCATTTGAATTTCGTGGACGAAATTCTTTTAAGGGGGGGAGAATTGTAACACCCACATCAAGGTACGTAATTTTATTTATGCCTAATACCCATAGTTGGATTTCCTTGAAGTTACCTTAGACAAATGTGAAGAAAAATCCTTAAAACTTCATTAGGGGTAAAATGGTCTTTTCAGTGATAGTTAGTTGAAAAAAGTGGGAAGTGAAAGGAAACAAAATAATGTGAAGAAGATAATAAAAATGAGGGTATTTTGGTAATTGACTAAAAGATATAAATGGAATTTCATAGAAAGTGCAAGGGGCAAAATGGGATATGAATAATAATATATATATATATATATTTAGTTAGTTATAAGGTTGCAATAACCTAAACCCTAGCCATTCCAACCCTTATTCATGCCACCCTTCACCCCCATTTTCTCTCAATTTTCTTTACTAAATTTCAAAGAAAACTAATAGGATTTGGCTTAGATTTTTATAGATTTTCAATCATAAAGCATCCAAAGATAAGATTCTAGCACAAGGAGTGCGATTAAACTTTAAAGTTTTAAATTCTTATGCTTTTTATATGATCTAGGTCCAAGAGGAAGAGACTTTTAGCAAAAAGAAGTTATATCACACATTCAAGGTAAGTAAACCCAATTTTAGCCTTGATTTTGTTAGAGTATGTGCCCTGAAGCCAATCAATTATTGTAAAATTGACTCTGTAATAAATTTTTATTTATCAACAAAAAGGCATACTCTTCTATATCATGTATGTAATGATATATGTCCTTAGGATGGTAGAACCGTGATTTGGGTATCAAGTGTTTCAAAACTTGATAGTGAGAACCCTATGATCACATATGGTGGTCATTCTAGAAACATCCGTCCCCAGTATTATTTGGATCAAGGACACAAATAATACGGTAAGACTATCATAGTGTTGAATGACTTTGTCAAAAGGCAGTGACTGATCTCACTTGTCAAGGTTGTTTGCTGACAACTTGGTGCAACGCATGGGTGCTTGCTAGAGGCAAGTTCACTAGACAGACCTACCAAAGGATTCCATATGAATGGTAACCCCAGTGTCTATGGAATAAATCCTTTAACGGATGGTGGTGCATGTGATCCTTAGACTTGAGATCACTGGAGCGCCTTCTGCACCAATTGGTGTAGTTTGACACTAGCCTAAAGTAGTTCTATTCAGAGCTATCAATACGGTAGTGATTGGCTACATTGAGAAGTGTATCGAGACTATAGTGGATCGACAAAGGATTCATCACTCCTGGGTACGGGAGAAGTTATCTCACTGGGCAATTCAGTAAATGGCAATGACACTAAATATGTGGCCACAATGGGATTGGTTGATGCTCAATCCAATTTAATTTTCCTGTCATTGGTCCAGTAGCTGAATACAAACATGTCGAGGATATCTGAGGTTGACACTATTTCTGTACCTCAGTCTCGATGAGATAACAGTTGATGAAAGGATTTGATTGCACGATAACCATACCGTTGACAAGCTGCGGTTTCGTTGAATCCGAATCTATTGGGTGGCCATGATGCCTCGCTAGGGGCCAATCTTGGTCTGTGTGTAGTGAGACGATTAATTGGTTTTAATTGCGATACTACACACTGCTGATATAAAAAGGAGCCTACGGGTCACACAACTAGAAGATAATCTAATAATCAATTTGCGAGAAGGGTATTTTGGTAATCTCACAGTGCAATTAAATTTGCTCTGTTGTTGCCTGCATTTAATTTTAATATTAAAATTAAATTAGTGAGATTATATTTAAATATATCTATGTATATATTTAAATGAATTATTATTATTAATTGAATGTTAATATATTGTTATATATTAATTTATTTTAATTATAATAATAATCAATTAATTAAAATACCAAAAAGGGTGTGTTTGGTTGCAAGGGTGAACTAGGGTTGGAGCCCATGGCTATTCCTAAGTGGAATAAGGTTTTAATTGTTGCACTATGTAAGTGTACCTTAAAATTAAAACATTAAGAAAATTATTCATTCAATTAAAAACCCTAGCCACCCTATCTCTCTCTCTTTCAAGAAGAAAACTTTTCTTGTTCATCTTTCTTGATTCTTGAAGCCCTTAATTGTTCAAGCAAAATAATCAAGGGTTTTGCGAATTATTTTCCTGTGGACTTCCGTGAGCGCAATCCTACTTTGGATCGATTAGCAAAATCACGTGAACAGTAGATGGTGAACAGTAACTGTGAACTATAACCGTGAATAGTATGGTGAACAGTGTCTATGTCCGAAATAAGAGATATTCAAAGGTGCCTCCAAACGTATGTAAGTATTCTAATCCTTAAATGGATTTACTTTATACAGATTTTGTTTATAAACATGTAAACGGTATAATCTATACTCGGATCTTAGCAAAGAAAGTTAATTGATTTACCGATGGAATGTTTTGTTTTTCTGCTGCGTATGGTAGATCAATTACTTACAGTGGTATCAGAGCCTCGGGTATTAGATTACATTGTTTAATTGATGTTTGATAACAAGTGTATTTGTTTGATAAAATGTTATTGCATGATTTGAACTGATTTTTAAAATCTGGAAAAATTATGTATGTTGAATGTCTTAATTAATCAATTGATTAAATAATGTGTATTGGTTGGTTGGAATCTTGGTCGAATGTTTAAGCATTCGATTTGATTTGGATCTGTGTCATTATGTGAAAAAATGCAAAAGACATTACTATGCCTAATTCACTATTTTGCGGCGTTAGCCACGGCGAAATAACACTTCGCTGCGGCGAGATGAAAAAAGTAAATCTGGTCGGGGCAAAATAAAATGTCGGGGTGGCATAAAACTCTCTGGAACAATATGTGTTTTCTGGAAGTTCACGGTTGCCGCGGCAAGAAATCTACTATTCCATTTCTCGCATAGAGGTTAAATTGTAGTTTTTGAACCTTTAAAACCAATATTCATTCTGCACGTTTAAGGTAGTAACTTGATAATTCAACCCACCCAATTCAAAACTTGATTGTTTTTTAATGTATGCAATGTTCTTGTTTGGTAATTGCATGGTGCCCGGTACATGAGCCTTAGACCTATTGTTTACTGTTTATTGGGTTTGTTTGTAATTTTTATAAACAAATAGGACCCGAGTGTCCTGCCTCACTCTCTCTTAAATCTCCATGTATTTCTTCTCCTCATCTCACTCCTCTCGTATGTAACGCGAGGTTTCTATTTTATTGATGTAAATTATAATAGGATTTTTATTATAAAATACTTTGTAATGATCGTGAAGAAGAAACGAAGGAGCTATGAAGAGGAATAACTTGAAGACCCAAGATTTACTTTTAAACCCTAGGTTGACCTACCGATTCCTCTAGGCTCGAGGAAATCGGTTTTAGTGGGCCATGTACCGACACATTTTATTTTGTTTTGACTGCATGCTAAGGTTGAATGTTCAATAACATGACAAACAATGACATTCTAACAAGATAATAATCTGGTGAGACATTAAATAAAAACCCTCAAATAAGATATATTAAGTCACGTATGTCTTCCATCACCATGGTTTTAATCAAACCACTATTCATCAGAACCTTGTTTGCCACAGCAAATGGTACACTTCTACTAGTGGGAGGTTAAAATTCATTAGAGTTTTCCTTAATGATGATGGGTCAACTTGAAATGATAGTTTTGCTAGTTTGCCACAGTGAAGGTTGATAAACACGTCATCGGCATAGTAGAGAAGTACACATGTTGAGTGTACGTGGTGACATGTAGTGTCCACTCTACTGATACTAGGAATCACACTTGAGGACAACGGCTAGGCCGTTGGATTGTGTGATTGGCTTGTTGGCTTACTTCACATTTGAGGTTGGTAGTGGGAGCTATCAACTAGTGTGGATTAAGTTTGTTGGCCTACCTAATCAACCCATTTTGGCTTGTTTGCCACAGCCAAGGTTTGAAATGGGCTAGAAGGAATCTTAGTCCACTAGGAAAGCCAACGGGCTTTCCCGAGTTAATAGTGAGGGCTATTTGTAACGCCCACATCGAGGTACGTAGCTTTACATATTCCTTAATACCCTTAGTTGAATTTTGTTAAAGGTATCTTGAACAAGTGTGAAGAAAATGCCTTAAAATTTCATTAGGGGTAAAATGTTATTTTCACTTATAATTAGTTGAAAAAGTGGGGAGTGAAAAGAGAAAGAATTTCATGGAGAAGTTAATAAAAATGAGGGCATTATTGTAATTAACTAAGGACATAGATGGGATTTCATAGAAAGTGCAAGGGCAAAATGGGAAAGTAGAAGTAATAAATGAGATATTTGGAGTTCATTCTTGAAAACTCTATCATTCTCTACTCCCTCACACGCCAATTTCATCTCCAAATTCTCTCATTTTCTTCATCAAATTTCCAAGGCAATTGAGAGGATTTTTGGTTGGATTTTGGTAGATATTCAATCCTAAGCATCCAAAGGTAAGAGTTCTTGCAATATGATGTGAGATTAATTTTTAAAGTGTTGAATTCTTATAGTTATATGCTTAGGGTTTAAGAAGAAGAGGAGATCTACCCAAAGAGAGAGTTTCTAGTGTGGAACTACCCAAGATCAAGGTAAGTAAATCCAACCCTAAGTTTGATTTGAGTAAGTTTGTAGAGATTTGTACATGTATGTATGTGCTTATGTTTTTGAGAAGTTTTGATGAGATTGATACTTGATGATAATTAAAATTCAGCCATGAGAATGTAGACTTTGCCTATATGGTGATTGATGGACGTTTGGTTGAATTTAGAAAGAGTTTGAGTAGACTTTATGGAGTGTAGTTTCCTGGCCAAGTTTAGTGTTGATTTAATGGAGTTTTGCTCCAAATATTGGTGGCTTGATAAAGAAGTAGAAGTGTAGCCAAATAGAGTTTGAGTATGCATGCAATTTGTTTGAAGAAAATCCTAAGAGAAAACATGTTACCATGGTTGCCCTGTCACAGCTGTGACCTTCTGAGTGATTTTTGGGCATCGTACCGATTGAACTGGGTTGAGACCTAAACATAAAGGTTGTACCCTGTCTCTAAGCTTTAAAACAAGACCAAGATCGTAGAAATCCGATGTGTATAACTTGAGATATGCCTTCTTGAATATGACTTGTGTAGAATGACTACCTTAAAATATTTTGTAGTCTAATAATCTATGATTGATTTCAAGTATGGGAATGTTGTTGGTAGAAAATACTAGTTCTCTAATGATATTTTTTATATGCCATAATGCATACTCACATTCTCACATTTGCATTTAGAAGGAATAGTAAAGAATGAGCATAGTTCCATGCAAATACACATGGATGAGAATAATAAAGAATAAAGAAAAAGAAAGAACATAATTAATTGTAAAAAAAATAAGAGAAGAGAAGGTTGTTGCGATGGGGAACTCGTGAGTGACAGAGAAGAATAGTCCCATATACATGCCACCTTCAATGAGCGGCCTCGGAATAAAAAAGAAGTAAGAGTACAGTTCGTTAGAAGTGTATGTGGATGAGAATTGTACCAACAAAATTTACCTACATGCACGCCGCCTTTAGTGAGCGGCCTCATAATCAGAAAGAAGAGTTGTACAGTCCGATAGAAGTGCATGTAGATGAGAACTGTACCCACTCACATGGCCAGGGTTCCGAATCCATGCCTCAACCGAGTCCGATCGGCATAGAAAGAAAAAACAGGGTAAAGATAATACCTGCAAGGTGATCTGCCAACGGATAATAGAAGGTACAGAGACAGACTTTAAAATAGTCAATGGGGCACTGATGTTTAGAGATAGAATATGTGTACCTCAAGATGATGAACTAAGGAATAAAATCCTTAGTGAGGCACACAATACACTTTATACAGCCCACCCTGTGAGTGTAAATATGTATCAAGTTGTGAAGAAAAGCTATTGGTGGTCAGGTATGAAAAACAACATTGCCGATTATGTTGCCAGATGTTTAACATGTCAACAAGTAAAGGCAGAGCATCAAAGACCATCAGGATTACTCCAACCCTTAGAAATTCCTAAATGGAAATGGGAGGATATCTCAAGGGACTTCATTGTGGGACTTCCTAAAGTTCAGCAAGGATATAATGCAATCTAGGTGGTAGTTGATAGATTGACCAAGACAACTCATTTTCTACCTATGACAGAAAAGATAGATGCATTTCGATTGTGGCAATTATATGTCAGAGAGATTGTGAGATTACATGGAGTACCCAAGACGATTGTGTCAGACAGAGATACCAGGTTCATATCAGCTTTTTGGGTTGGAATACAGAGAGCATTGGGTACAAAGTTAGCCTTCAGTACGACTTATCATCCTCAAACTGATGGCCAAACTAAAAGGACTAACCAGGTGATTGAAGATATGCTTAGAGCTTGTTGTATGGATCACAAAGCAAAATTGAGTGACGTACTTCCACTAATAGAATTTGGCTATAACAACAGCTACCAATTCACTATCCAGATGGCCCCATATGAAGCATTATATGGAAGAAGGTGCAGATCCCCTTTGTACTGGGATGATGTTGGAGAAAAAGACTCCTTGACTCAAGCAGTTGGACTAGAGATGACCTAAAAAATGATTGAAGATGTTAAGCTTATTAGAGAAAGAATGAAGCAAGCCCAAGATCGACAAAAGAGCTATGCCGAGCTAAAAAGAAAAGAAGTGGAATTCCAAGTGTGGGCTACAAAGTTTTTGTAAAAGTCGCACCTTATAAACATATTATGAGATTTGGAAAGAAGGGCAAGCTCACTCCACGTTACATTGGACCCTTTGAAGTATTGGAAAGGGTAGGCAAAGTAGCTTATAGACTTGCGCTACCAATGAGCATGGAAAGAGTCCATAATGTTTTCTATGTCTCTTTGTTGCATAAGTATGTTAGTGATCCTTCACATGTGCTTCAGATGGAGGAAGTGGAATTACAGGATATTTTGGCTTATGAGGAACGCCCAGTTCAAATCCTTGACAGAACGGTAAAAGAGCTCAGAAACAAGCAAATTCCACTAGTTAAAGTACTTTGGAGGAATTACAAGATAGAAGAAGCTACTTGGGAAATGGATTAAGATATGAGAAGTCGATATCCGGAGCTATTTCTATAATTTCGAGGACGAAATTATTGTAAGCGGGGAGGAAATGTAATACCCAAGATGTCAAAAGTATGTTCCTAATTAAAAATAGTCCTTTAGATGTCAATTTTATGTTAAAAAACATAAAATCTAACTAAGGACAAAATAGTCGATTCATTTGGAACGATATGAATCAATTATCCATAGAAAGGCATTAGGGGCGAAATGGTAATTTTCCTATGGATAAACATTGAAAAAGTCAAGGATGAGTAGGCTTCATTGCATTTAATGGCGTTAATTAAGTAATAATTTTGTCTAGTGTGAAATGACCAAAATGCCCTTATATGAAGAATTAAGGACTTATGAGTTATACAATTAAAATAATTGGGCCAATAGCATAATTTTGGAAAATAAATGAAATGTTTTCCTATAAATGAGATGAAATTCGTTCAAGCCAAGGGAGAGAGCATTTCTTCAACATTTCTTCCATTTTCTCTCAAATCTTCCATGAAACAAGCTTTCTTTCTCTAAGTTTTAAAGGAGTTTTGCTTATTTTTTCAAGGACAGCAAGATAGGAGCCTTTGATCTTCAATTTGAAGGTTAAGGTAAGGATTAAAAACTTTAGTTTTGATGTGATTTGAAGATTTGAAGTAGATGTTAAGGTATAATGTTATATATGTAGGATTAAGGTGTAAAAGAAGACAAAGGCAAAGGATTTGTTGGAGGAAGTCTTTAAAAAGGTAAGGAAGAACCTCCCATAACTTTAGGGTTTATGCTAGGGTTTGTAGATTTTTATGAAACCTTAAATTAAGGCTTTAAGGCATAGAATTAGTTGATGGCAAGTGTGGTTGAACTCATTTATTCTACTTATTGCCTTGAATTCATTATACATGAAGTTATTGCTATTTATGTTTTATGAGTTGTTATGTTTGATTGAAGAAAATGAAGTGTGGATGCTAATTGTGGCAAGACTTGTAGTATTGGAGGCCACATGGTGTTGAATGGTTGCTATTAGAAGTGTTGAGGTGGTGTTTGCATTAGCTTACAATATTGTAACAATAATGGATGATTATGGGAATGAGATTTTACACTTCCTTTAAGATGTTAAAGACTATTAAGGGAGGTTTATTTGATCCATAAGTTGACCTGTTGGTTAATTGTCAATGGGAATTGATGTGGCATAGTTAATATGAAAATTCGGATTTAGTAAGCTTAGGGGTTTTGTTAAACATGCTTCAGTATTTTTACCATAACTTGAGTTATAAAAATTGAAATGAGATGATTCTTGAAGCATTAGAAAGCTAAGTCACAGACCTATAACTTTTATGTTTATGCTAAGAGCCAATTCGTTTGAGAAATGGATGGAAAATGGCCTGAAGTAGAAACTAGTTATTAAGGTTTAAGATTTAACATGATCAATTCTTATGATTATGAATTGATTATTAATGTATTATTGTAATTATGCCATGCACTAAGGTTTACCCATTAGTTAGATGATATTTGAAAGATATACATGGTCATGATGTCAATGCATGATTAATGTTATGAAATGGCATGAAGATGCAATGTAATACATGTTTTAAGATGATGTATTTGAGCAAGAGGTAATGCAAATGGATTGATAATCCATAGATGAATTAAAGTATTAAGCTCACCAAAATATGTATTTACATGCCATAAGATGTTAGAGATGCATATAGACATGATGGGAAACACGTAAGCATATCCTCGTATACCAGTTGAGGAAAGATGAATATATGCTTTAGATGTTAAATAACGCGTAAGTATGCCTCTCGATGATATGAGCTCTAGATGAATTTGAGGCTAGATGATATGAAGTGCTTAAGACGCTAAGAAAAGTCCGATCGGCTACACGTTAAATGCTTCATATGCATTTAGTTGCACTACATGAGTTATGATGTTATTTACATCATGAGATGATTTATACTCATGTTAGATGATATTTAGATGTTATATCATGACATGTGATGTGTGTGTACTATGTTTACATACTTATTTGTACGTGTATGCATTGATGTTTATATAGCCATGGGATAAAATGATGAAAGAAATATGAAATAGAAAGGAAAAAAAAAAAAAAAAAAGGGAAGAATCCCTAGATGTAAAAGATAAGTGATGTGTTAACAAATATGTTTAAATAAAGGTCAAATAGCAATTTAGAATAAAACGGATCATTCCTTACTGAGCGATTAGCGCTCACCCTTTTATTGCAAATTGTTTTGCAGGTAGACCAAAAGCGAAGGATGCTAGAGATAGCAGGGCTACATGTGAGGGGAGATGATTTATTATCATCTCGATGTTTTTATCTTGATGTAAATAATGTAAATGATAAATATTTGTGAAACACCTTTTGGAATCTTCAACCCTATAAATATGTTTCGATTGTGTATTTTACGGATAAATTCTTAAAGTTTTGAAATTATATGTTTGGATCCTGCATGACATTTTATATGCATGTTTCAGATATTATTATTATTATTATTCTTACACGGGTTTTTTTTTTCTAAATACAACTCGTTATTTAAAAATGTATCCCCGGGATTCTCATTGAGTGATATTCAGAGGATACCTGATTGGAGGGAGGGTTTTGCATGAACAGTATTCGTGTCCGAAATCAGAGATATTTGAGGGAGCTTCCGAATGTACGTAACTAATCCTTGAATGGATTTACTTTATCCATATTTTGTTTATAAACATGTAAACGGTATAATCTATACTCGGATCTTGGCAAAGAAAAGTAATTGATTTACCGATTGAATGTTTTGTTTTTCCGCTGTGTATGGTAGATCAATTACTTACAGATTTGAGCAAGACTTGTATAGTATGATTCTTGCATGTTTGTATGTGAGAAGTATTGGCTGTTTTTTATGTTTAATGATGCATAATTTCTAGCCATGAGAAGTAGTGTATGAGTATGTGATGAATGGGTGGAATTATGGAAGAATTAGTGATGAGATTTTGAAGTGTAGAGAATTGTTGAAAATGGCCAGGTTTAATGCTAAAGTTAGTGAGTTTTTGGCTCAAGTTTTGATGGATTTAGAGAGATGTGGAAGTGTAGCCAACATGGTAGTTGTATGTCCATATGAAGTGTTTGATGAAAATCCAAAGAGAAAATGCATGCATGAGTTGGCTAAACCCTATTGAAGAAAGGGTTAGAGAAAGGCAAGAATTGAAGTAGGAAGATTATGTTGGGCCTAACCAAGTGTAAATGTTAGTATTCAAGGGTGCATATTGTTATGCCAAAATTTAGAATATCACTTGGTCATCTTAGTTCCATGAGAGAAATGGCCCTTAGTGCTTGGTTCTAGTTACTTGAACCTTTCCTACATTTTGAATAGCACATGAAAGTGTTAGAAAGGAATTGCAAGTTAAAGTGTTACTTTGATATGGCAATTGTGATAGTAGAGAATGGTAGAATATGTCATGACATACAATTATGCCATAATGAATTTTCAAGTTTGTATATGCGAACTTGGAAAGCATATTAAAGAATGGGCTTGATCATTCATATATTGTGCACATGATATACAAGCCTTGATTTAGTAAATGAGAATATGAAAGAATATGTTAGCAAAGAATGAGAAAAAGAAATAAAAGAGAATGGCTTGTAGTTTTCTTTTAAACTAACATGCAAGTATGTATATTTTCTCATTTGCTAAAGAATGCAAGTGTAGAATTTCCATAGCTTGGAAATTCATGTTGAAATGTGTATAGTATCTCTTTCTACAGCATGCTATGTTATAAGGTTGTTGCGATGGGGAACCCGTGAGTGACAAAGATGCCCACATGCATGCAGCCATCAGTAAGCAGCATCAGTAGAGAGATATAGTATTTGTATAGTCCATCAGTAGTGTATGTGGATGAGGACTGTACCCAGCAGAGCATACGTACAAGCATGCCGCCATCAATGAGCGGCCACAGTAGAGAGATACAACATTTGTACAGTCTGTCAACAGTGAATGTAGATGAGGATTGTACCCACTCATATGGCCAAGGTTCCAAATCCATTTATCAACCTAGTCCGATCGGCAAACCATAATAGAAGAAAGGAAAGAAAGAGAAGCAGAAAAGAAAAGAAAGAGATACGGCATGAGAGATAGAAAACACAAAAGAAAAGAAAGTTCTTTTCTCAGGAAAGTTTATTATTCTGCATATGTATTATGCTACTTACATGATTCAGTATTTCTTATGTGCTCGACGATGTACGATTTTATTCATTGTCTTTGCATGTTGATAAGTAGCAAATCAGAGTATCAGAAAAGAATGCAGAATATCAGAAAAGAATGAAGAATATTATCAAAGATTAAAGTGAGAAAAGGAAAATTAGAACAAGAGTAATGGAGGAAAAACAGTAATGCAGTTTGGTTTACTTACTAAGCAATTAGTGCTCACTTCGTTATTCTACTGTTTTACAGGTACTTGATGATTTACGATCGGGTGGGACGTCAAGAAGCGGAGGATTTTGGCGGCACTATCCAAGGCTACCTTGTACTATCAGTTAATTTTTTTATATGTTTATATAACTTAAAACTTTCGGATTTTACATTATATACCTCTATGTATATATATGTTTACAAAGTTATTTAGTGGATTTGATCATATATTTCTCAAAGAATTACTAGCTAGAGAGTATATTACACTCTTCTTCCTTAACCAAAATCACTTGAAATTGTTTTTTTCCACACTGGTGTCTAGGGGAGTACTTGGTGTCGCACTTGTAGCACAGCCCCTTCTCACTTTTTTTTTTTCTGGATTTTAGCTTCGGTCAATCTCTGGTAAGGAAAGTCTCGTCAATTGTAACTTGATCAGGAATTTTTCGTGGAGATAGAATTAGATTGGGGAGATGTGAAGGAGTTAGAATTAGAGTAGAGGGTGGAGTTAACATCACCTGTATTGTGTGTGTAGGGAGTGGAAGTCAGGTTAGGGGAGCTAGAGCTGTTGTAAGAAGATTGGGCTTTGTGGGTTTCTTCAATCTTGGGCAAGGAAATAAAACTTCTTAGGCCACTCAAGTTATTTCCCCATTTGTTTTGTCGGCCCAAGTTGGAGTGGGACTCTTCAATGTCCAAGTTTCTTTCTTCCACTCTTTGGGCCAACAGTGTTGCTTTAGTCAAAGAGTTGGGTTAGGCTAAAAGATTGGGCTCCTACAATTTTATCTCAACCCTTACCTCTGGTTTTAGTCCATTTAGAAAAGTTGTGGTTAGGACATCCTCCCTCTCTCTGGTGTTTAGCATCGCTACTTCCTTAAATCTTCTTCTAAACTCCACCACTATTCCTCCTTGCTTGCTCACCATCAGGAGTTCCAGTGGACTGACCTCCTGTGTCCCGCTGAATCACTGCAAGAGAGCCACCTTGAAGGCTAGCTAGGTTCACGCTTCCTCCTGAGATTCAGTCCATTGATAGCAATGGAGAGCTTCCCCGTCCATGTACAGTGCAGTCACCGAAACTTTTGTGTTCGTCGGGCACATGATTGAAGGTAAAACAGCGCTCTACTCTAAAAACCCACCCATAGGGGTCCTCTCTAGAGAAGTTGGTAATTCAAGCTTTCACCCCCCCGACAACGGTTTCCTCCATCGCCATTGTGAAACCATCCTTCTCCACCAGGGTTGTCATGAGTGCTTGGAAGTGCACTCATACTTAGTGATTTTAAGGGTATTTTGTGTGGGAATTAGGTTTAATTGGTTAATTTTACTTAATTTCTATATCTCTTTTACTTTCTAGAATCACGGGTATGTTTTTTGAATTTCTACATATTTATGCACTGAAAAATGAGGATTTCAAGTATGCACGTTGAAGAGTAAAGAATCAAAATCGTGTGGGAACAACCAGTTTGAGAATCGGACCTCAAATGAAGAAGTTATGGATTTTTGAAGATTGTTCGCTACAAAAAAACTATTCCCACGCTGCCCACGCCGCAACATAAAAAAGTTGTAAAATGGACAGAAACTTCATGCTGTGGCACCACAAAATCATGCTGCGGTGCAATGCGGGAAATTTATGTTAGGAAATTTTTGTATCAGAACATACTGCACAAAAATGATCATAACTTGAGCTACACAACTCTGATTGACCTGGTTCTTGTGGCGTTTTAAAGCTAAGAGACAAAGCTACAATTTTATGTTGATTATGCCTAGTTTGACCTAGAAGATGGTTAAAAATGGAGATGAAATTTGCAATAGTGCTTGGAGATGTGCGGATTTGTTATTATGCGTTTTTAATTGAAGTATAACTTTTTACCATAATACCCTCACGACTTTAATATTATAAATAGATGTCCTTAGCAATATTTTAGGGAGCTAGGGTTTATAATATCAAATATAATTAGGAAGAGGCAAGGAGAGGAGATCTTACGTAGGGTTTCATCATCTTCTTCTTGTACTTCATGGTTTTCAAGATTTTGAGGTTTGATTTCCTTATGATCATGTGTAACTAAACTCTTATTTAGGGATCCAATGTAGCCTAATTGGAAGGCTCTATGTTTAAACACATATTTATTGTTATCAATTCAATGAAAATCTGGATTCATTCATGTGTTTATTCTACCTTTAATTTTCATTATTATGTGATGACACTTAGTGTGAATTAGTAGGTTGTTTGTGTTGAGATTATTAAATGAATGATTAGTATTTTGTGCATACGCCCTAACAGAATATTAGTTGGCTCATGATTTCTTGAATAATTAGTGTCTGTGCATATGCCCTGATAGATGTGCCTTTATTCATCATTTCAAGCACCCTTTTGTTTAATGGGTTTTTAATTCATAGGCTAGACTGTAACAACTGCTGAAAACTAATAAAATGCATGCATAATAACAATAGAAAATTGGGCCCAAAGTTTTCTTTTCATTGTAATTCATATGTCTTTTATACACAAAAAGTATTGTTTACAAAGATTCCTTTTTAAAAGATAAAGCAGGGGAAACAGTGTAGCTATTGCTCCTCGCTTGCTGACGCCCCTCCGACTGCATCAACACCTAGATCCTGCATTCACAAAGGAAAATAACGGGGTGAGCACAAAATAATGCTNCGAATTAAATTGTTTTTGTTTTTGCTAAGATTGTTTTCTATTTTTACACAAACCCCCCAGCCTTTTTCACATCAAAGAAAATTCGGCTAGACACTCTTCGTGGGATCGACCCTTGCTTACCCTATTTACAGTTCAGTAGTTAGGTTCGGAAGGTTTTAATTCTGGGTGCCTACGACAGCACGCCATTTGTACATTGATTTTGTCTCATTTATTTAATTCTTACCTTATCCAAAAAGAAAAAAAGCCCAAATCCTAGGTCTACAACTCAAGTTATCGTAAAAATACTGATGGATGTTCTAGAACCCATGTTTGCACTCAAATCCTCTTCAAAACCCAAGACTCCAATGTCGTGGTGATGAGTGCTTGGAAGTGCACTCATACTTAGTGATTTTAAGGGTATTTTGTGAGAGAATTGGGTTTAATTGGTTAATTTTACTTAATTTCTATATCTCTTTTGTTTTCTAGAATCACGGGTATGTTTTGTGAATTTTCAGGTGTTTAGGTGCTGAAAAATGAGGATTTCGAGGATGGACATTAAAGATGAAAGAATCATAAACGTGTAGGAATAAACGGTTCGAGAATTGGAGCTCAAACGAAGAAGTTATGGATTTTTGAAGATTGTTCGTCGTAGCATAACTATTCCCACGCCACAGTAGAACTATTCTCATGCTGCAGTATAAAATTGCAAAATGGACAGAAACTTCATGCTGCAGCACCCATAAATCATGTCACGGTGCAATGCGGGAAATTTATGTTCGGGAATTTTTTTACCAGAACATGTTGTACAAAAGTGATCATGACGTGAGCTAGACAACTTTGATTGACCTAGTTCTGGTGGAGTTTTAAAGCTAAGAGACAGAGCTATAACTTTTATGTTTTGATCATGTCCCAGTTCGACCTAGAATATGGTTGAAAATTGAGACGAAAGTTACATTAGTGCTTGGAGATGTGCAGATTTGTTAGTATGCGTTTTTAATTGAAGTATAACCTTTTACCATAATACCCTTACGACTTTAATATTATAAATAGATTTCTTTAGCAATATTTTAGGGAGCTAGGGTTTATGATATCAAATATAATTAGGAAGAGGAAAGGAGAGGAGATCTTACCTAGGGTTTCATCTTCTTCTTCTTGTACTTCATGGTTTTCAAGATTTTGAGGTTTGATTTCCTTATGCTCATGTGTAACTAAATACTTTTCTAGGGATCCATTGTAACCTAATAAGGAGGTTTTATGTCTTTATTTACTCTATTTATCTAATCAATCCATTGCAATTCTAGTTTTATTCATTATCCTTTATTCAATCTTTAATTGATGTTATTGCTTAATCACCTTTAATGTTAATTAATTGATTGTGTGAGACAAGGTTAGACTACACACCCTAGCTAATCTTGAATAGCTCATGTGAATGAATGATTAGTATTCTGTGCATATGCCCTGACAGAATGCTAATTGGTTCATGATTTCTTGAATGATTAGTATTTGTGCATACGCCCTGACAGATGCGCCTTTATTCATGATTTTGAGTGCTCTTGTGTTTAATGGGTTTTTAATCATTAGACTAGACTATACGCCCTAGCTAGTCTTGTGTTAAAGATACTAGGTTCATCCCGAATGCCTTACGGTAATACCTTAATTATGTGAGTGCGAACCCTAGAAATTGGATTGTGATAACAATAGTTTGATAGTTGGCATAAAACTGGATTATTATGGTGAAATTGGATACCTAGGTTGTAGTTCATTGGTTCTTAAATTAGTTTGTATTGGTGTTATTTTGGCTTAGTCAGTAGTAGTTAATTTTTATTTTCTTTTTACATTTAGTTTTAATCACTAGTTCTTTAACCTGCTTGAATTTATTTGTTTAATTAAGGCATAGTTATTAGGATTACTTGAAAACTTACAAATCTCTGTGGGATTGACCCTTGCTTTTGCACACTATACAGCGATAGCGATTTGTGCACTTGCGAGGAAGTAAAATTGTTCATCACATGGAAGAGCCTTTTTAATGCTGCAACGTGTTATTAAGCTTGAAAAACCCAAGAACTAATGATACTTAAATGCCACATCTCCGCGAGGATATTAATTCCATTCTTCAGACTGTGTAAGCAATCCAATATTTTTTGAATAAGGGAGATTTGATAAGACGTCAAATATAAAGTAAATATCCAGTTTAATTCTAAATAATGATGTTGCTTGTATTGACTATCAGTATTTGTATATAGGTACATCTTTCGGACATGACCTAATTACGATCCCTAATAATAACCAATAGGTTGATACTGATATGACAAATACTAGTGAGCATGCACCCCAAGCTCATAATTGAAGAGGAGTTTGGAAAAGTGAATGGGGAATAGGCCAACTAGGATGCGGACTTCACCAATTTAAAGGTGAAGTTTGTTGTGGAGTCCCAGCTATTTGAAAATCACTGGCTAAGAAAAACCAATATCTTGCCAGCCTTACTGAGCAACTAGTTTGGAGATGTGGCTGAGGGAGAGAGTCAACAAGAAGCCAGGCAAGCTTGAAGAGGCGATAAGTATCCTTAAGGAAATAGTAGGCCAATTAGAGGCTAGTCAGCTCACTCGTGTGACGAGCCACGAAGTCAAAGGCCTCACTAAACACGACCAAGATAGAGTATAGACCATTATGGTCAATGTTCCAAGGACATTTATCACCTGTGGGTTAGTAGACGGAGCAGCTAAGGTCCTTGTCATGTTTGGATTTGGCGGAGTTGTCGTGTTTGCCAGCAAGGGAGTTTGAATCTCCTTATTGATGGTGTNAGCTGAGCCAATGGAATATCTACCAAAAGAGTGACACTTCCAGACAAAACGATCAGGAAAACCCACTAAAGGCCGCATCGTAACAGAGTCCCAAAAATGATGAAGATCTGCACTACCCAAAGGAAAAACCCACAAGCCATCTCGAATGATATCCGAAACTCGAGCATTCCAAGGCAAACTAGTAAAAGTTAGAGTCATGTAAGAAAACAAATCACATAGAGGCCCTTACAGTAGCCAATAATCCTGCCATGAAGGGGTATCTCTCCCATCACCTATATAAGTCACAATAAGAACACGACATCAATCCCTATTAAGAAGGATCTTCCTCTAGGACCAGCCCTAGAGGTAACTCAAACTTGCCAGAATGATCGACCAAGAAGAGGAACCAAACGAACCCAAGAGGACCAAATAAAATAGATATCACTAAGAAGTCTCCAGACATGCTTAAGAATAGTCACCCTATTCAAATCTTGAATCCTTTTAGTCCATATACGACCCTTCCTCAAAGGACAACAAACAAAATGCCGAAATACTCTCAATCTGCCTAAAGAAGAAATATAGAATACCAATAAACCTGATTAACTAAAGCCAGCCTGTATAGGTCAAAGATGCCTAAGTCCATAACCTAATTCAAGACAGAAATATGCTCCAACAAAGGCCTATAATCAAAATGCCGAAGTCGGGTAGAGATCAAAGGATCTCCAAAATATCTAACTAGTAACATCCCCAACTAGAATCTGAAAAGAGATCGCAACCCAACTCTCTCCTCATCTGTAACTCTAGAAAGAAACAACTGGCTCGTCTCTATATTAGTAACAAAACCAAAAACCCTATCAAAAGAATCCAAGGTCGATTTAATCAAACTAACAGAGGAAACATCTGCATGACAAAATACCATCAAATTATCTACAAAACACAAATGAGTAACAGTTGTCTAACTACATATCCAATGATAATGGAATCTAGGGCTCTAAGACGTTTCCCGAAGAATACTAGCCAACCCCTCCATAGCCAAAACAAAAAGATAAGGAGAAATAGGATCTTTTTGCCCAACACCTCGAGAGGACTGAAAAATAAACAATGGAGGTCTCCATTCAAGGCAACAGAGAAAAAAGGTGTAGAAATACATGTCATAATCCACCTTACCATATGCTCAAGAATCCCAATAGTGTGCAACCCCAATAAAATGAAATCCCAACTCACAGTGTCAAAAACTTTTTGAATATCAACTTTAAGAGCATATTGAGGTGAAGTAACCCCAAGATGATAATTCCACAAAAGCTCATGAGTCAACAAAATGATATCAGAAATCCTCCGTCTCAGAGCAAAAGCCGCCTGAGAACTCCCATTAACATCTGGAAGAACTACTTGAAACTGATTTACAATCACCTTAGTAATGCACTTGTATAGTACATTACAACAAGATATCAATCTAAAGTCAATCATAGGACTCGGGCTCTCCACCTTAGAAACCAAAGCAATCTTGGTAGCATTAACATATCTAGGCATCTCACTAATAGCAAAGAAATATCTCACTATATCTATGAAGTCAGGACCAATAACATTCCAAGCCCTTTTAAAAAATAGAGAAGTATACCAATTCGGACCAGGAGCTTTATCATCAAGGATTANTTTTTTGGATAAGGTAAGAATTAAATATAAGAGACAAAATCAATAAACAAAGATACAAGGGGCATACCCCAAGCGACAAAAAGTCTTAATCAAAATATGGAAAAAACCAACAAAAGCCACGAGCAGCACAAAAAGAGCACATATGCTACCCATAAAAACTAATTAGGTAAATGCCATATCAAATGGAGTTGGGTCGAGATCTCATACTTGGGCGCTAAACCCAAAACCTTGGTCTGAACTAAATCTATGAAGTCAGCACCAATAACATTCCAAGCCCTTTTAAAAAATAGAGAAGTATACCAATTCGGACCAGGAGCTTTATCATCAAGGATTAAAAATAAAGCAATCCTAATCTCATCATTTATGACAAGAGTATCATAAAGGATATTATATCAGAATGCGACTAGAAAAGTATCTAGAAGCCTCCTCAATCTGAGGCTGAGAAGGGGTAACAAAAGACCCTGAAAAAATCTCACCACTAACCACTCTAAATCCTAACAATCGTTAACATAAGTACATCCTCATCAGTCAAACCTGGAAGCGATTTCGCACCTGTATGTAAATCAATGACTTATGAAAGATCTCAGTATTCTAATCCCCTAAATTCAACCACTAAATACGAGACTGCTGCTTTAAAAGAGCCTCATCATCTCTATAAAGATGAAATATCGATTGGCAAGTCCCTTTCCTGATAGATACACTTAGTAGAACAAGAGTTCATCTCCAAATTATCACCTTCCTAGAAATATGGCTAGAATCTCATACATGTAAAGATTTGAGCTTTTGTTTCAACAACCTTAGTTTCTTCATAAGCCAAAACATAGGATTGTCTACCATAGGCCCATCACATATTGCTTGAACAATATCCATAAAATATGTGCAATCAACCCAAAATTTTAGAAATTTAAAAAGGATGGGTACCTTTCCTTGGCCAAAACCAAAGTGAACAATCATAGCACTATGATCTGAGACATCACAAGGCCGAAACTCTGATACCGTGGTCAACTGATCAAGAAACCAATCAACTCAAGATCATGAACACACTGACTAAAATAATCCATATAGCCATACCATTTAGAATCACCACCCACTCTATCTGAAGCTCCTATAATAGCATTAAAATCACCCAACACAAGCCATGGCAAACCCGTCGAATCAAACTCCGCAGCCTAATCCTTAAGGAAATCCCACGGGTCGTAGCGATTCCTAAGGTCATTGAAATCATACACAAAAGTAACTCCAAAAGAGAAACCCTAAAAAATGTGAGTAACCTTGCAAGTAACCTCATGAAAAGAGACATAAAGATTATTTACTTAGTAAAGAGAAGAATCCCAACATACCAGAACTCAGCAAGCAATAAAATCCGTCACATTTGACAAAAACTGCCAAGAATGACAAATTGCCAAAACCATAGACTACAAACGAGATTGCTCAACCTTAGTTTCCAACAAAACAATCAAACCCAAAGAAGAACCATATATCCAATTCCTCACCGTATGCTATTTCGAGAAGCCGTTAAAGTCTCTAATATTCCTACTCCCTATCATAGGATTTAAGAAAGAATCAAGCTAAACTAACACTTGGGCCGAGGCCTCCGCTGTCCTCGACACTTCCTTTTGTCCTTAGTTGAACAAGGCGGTGGTGTCAAGGAAACTACTTTAGCCAACGTGACATTTGATGATGGAGGATCATCATCATGCAAAAAAAGTGAAGCAAACCTGTTGGAATAGGTAGATTGCCTACTCCCAGCACTCGTAAAAGAAGCTTAGGTGTTCTGTGTGCAATTAGCAAACCTCATAATGCATTCCTCTTCACCTTCTAGAGGAGAAGGCGAATCAGGATCCAAACCAGAATCAAAACTGTGAGTCATCTGTACTAGCACTACCACTCTGTTGATACATAATCAAAGCTAAAGAATCATCTCCCACTCTATTCGAACTAGAATGAGTGGAAGTAGTCCCATCTACGGCTAACACCCCAACTGCCTCTGAAACATACCTTTCCCTCTCCATTGAGAACTTTTCAACTTGAAAGTTCACCACTAGAAAGATCTTTAATAACTTTACAAGTTTGCTCATCTCTAAGAATACCTCAATGCTTTGACGAAGAATCAACAATATTAACCACAATTAAATCCACTTTTTCATAACACTTGTAAAACAATTAAAGTTAACTCTCAATTCAATCAAACATTTTTCTTATAACAAATATAAAAATGGGTAAAACAGTGGTCCCAAGAACCCATATTCTCCATAAAGAAAACAACATAAAATCGGTCAATACATGTTATTGGTCCTAAGGCCAACTCTAAAATAACTTTAAAAAATATCTTTTTACTTCCTCTAACTTTAATATATCATCACAAATAAATAAAAAATAGGTAAAATTTGTGGTCCCAATGGCAATTTCATCTTCCTTAATCCTAATCTATAATTTAACCTTAAACTTTCAAAATAAAAGAATACAAATATAAAATTTATTAGTATTACCTAACAAATTGAAGAAAAGGGGGCTTGTTGGCTTGATAGGTGGGAGAAAACTGCATTTGTGTAGATAAAGAATTAGAAATTTAGGAAAAAAGTTTGAAACCTAGGTTGTTGAATCAGTTATGGGCAATGGAGAAAAAACAGGCCTGGGAAGTAGAGAAAGAGTGGTTTAGTTTTGACAGCCCAAAAAGAAAAATGAACGTTTAACTTATTTGATGGATTGAAGTGTTTTTGCAATTTACTTTTCATTTAGGCGCAAATTTGTATAACTTGTCAAAAAAAAAATTTAAAACTTAAGGAGGGTTGACCTTCCTTGAGTCCCCTCCCTCTATCCTTAATAAGGACATGATCGATGCACGCAATAATGAAATTGAAAGATTAAATGCACGCAAAGAAAACTTTAAAACATCATAAAAATATAAATTAAATACTCAACATCCAGAAGTCTTCGATAAGTATATTGATATTGAACTCATAACTAAAAGGTAAATTGGAAGGTTACATAAAGATTGAACTAAATTGCAGCAGGGAATACAAATAAAACTCTTACAACTTTATTCAGTCTCAAGTAATCTCTTGAAAAAGATTGTGCAATTACACATTTTTATTTTATTGTTTTCTTTTTTATTAAAAGAAAATATTTTTTCTACTTTTAGTGGAGTCATCATTTCTTATTCTGTCTTCTTTTTCTTTCGCAATTTTTTTTTTTTTTTTTTTTGAAATTTGGTGCAAATTTGTCAATAATTCAAAACTTTCATTTTCAATGCAAAGCATATGAGAAGATTCTGATTAGTGGGCCTAAACTTTAGTTGCTTTGGATCTAAATTATGAGAAAAATTGTAGAAGAAATAGAAATTTTTCAAGCCAATGTTCCAATTTGCTTTCTTGAATACTATGAAAATGAAGATTGAGTTAGAGAAAACCTTGACGTGAGTTGTGGAGCCATGTGTTCAAAAGAAATAACAGCTTCTTCACCACTAACAAACACATGACTCTACAACTCATATCAAGAGCTTTCTCTAATTCAGTCTTCATTAAAAGAGTATTCATAAAAGCAAATCAAAATATTAATTAACTTAAAAGGTTTCTTTTTCTTTCAGAATTTGGATCCAAAACAAATAAAGTAATTTGAATTATTGACAAATTTACACTATATTAGAAAAAATATAACACTTAAGAAAAAGAAAACACAAAGAAAAAATGATGTCTCCAATGAAAGTAAAAGACATATTTTCTTTTAGTTAAAATAAAAATAAAAAATAAAAGCAGTGGACGAAAGAAATGTGATTGTACAATCTTTCTCAGAAGATTCCTTAAGACTCTATAAAAGTTGTAAGAATTTTATTTATATTCTAAGCCAAGCTTGGGCCAAGCTAGACTCTATTGAATAATCAATATTACAAAAAGTTCTCTGGAGAATTTAGTTCAATTTTGGTTCAAACGTCCAATTTGCCTCTCAACTATGAACTCAATATACTCACCAAGGTTTTGGATAAACAAGTTATAAATATTCAATTTATTTGAATATATATTTAAATTTTTATCTTGCTTTAAAGTTTATAATAATGGCTGGTTTGGGTTAGGCTCGGGGTAAGCCCAATTCTAGCCCAACCTAGATATAAAAAGCTTGGGCTTTTACTGGAGTCCAAGCTTGCATTTTTAAGGGTACCCCGAGCCTAACCAAAGCAAGCCCAGCTTGGGTCCAGGCCCACATTACTTACATCCCTACGTATGTCCGGTTACCTATTAATTACTCCAAATTCTGGTGAAAATGATAAACGGAAACTTAAAAGAGGACAGAAAGAAACAAGATTTCAAACCTATGCATTCGTAATTCCTCAGAGACTGGGTACAGTAATGAAAACATTTTGAAACAAAATAATTAACGCATTTCTTGATTTCTCTATTGTCAAGGTTCAACCTGTCTAATAAAATCTCCAAACTCACTGTCATATTTGCATTTTTCTAGTTTTATGGCATTAATTTCAAATCAAAATATACTTTATGCTGCCTTTTTATTCCAATCGCCACAATAATATAAATTAACAGAGAGAGACCACTAATTTCTTAAAATTTTTACAAAATCATTTTAGGTTTTCCCATTACCCCTGTTTGGTTGCAGAAAAAATCTAGACGAGAAAACTAAATGGTCTTCAAAACCACATATTAAAGGATCTGTTTCTTGGGCTTAGAAATAATGGTTTTCTAAAGCCCTAAAGAACGAAAATCTTCAATTTTGGACTTAATTTCTAATTTTTTTTTCTCAGAAACCAGTCATCAAATAGAAAGGCCAAAAAGTTTTAGATTGGATTTTTGATATTTTTAGAGTTGAGTAAGAAGAACGAGGTAGAATTTAAAAATTAATAAAAACATCTCTATAGGTTTGCTAATTTACTAAACACCCAAATATAAAAAAATTTGTAAAATGACAAAAACACCACAACCCACAATTGCTAGATTCCGGCCACCATCGTCGGATCTGGCCGTTCGTGCACCGATATGGTATTTTTCGGCCAGATCCACCATGGATCTGACCTAAAAATACTAGAACTACGGCAAAAAATATGGCCGTCGTTGATGGTCAATGACGGCCAGATCTTTGGCCGTGGATCTAGCCGGAAAATGATAGATCTGCATACTGTGCCATTATACCAGATTCCGACCACCTTCTGGCAGTGGTGACTGGAATCTGACATATGTAGGTGGGTAGGAGTGTTTTTATTAATTTTTAAACTTTTTTTCTGAGGGTTTTTAGTTAAATTAATAAACTTAAGGGATTTAAAAATAATTAAAGAAAATATAATAGTATTTTGAAGATAATAAAACAAATAGTTATTTTGAAGATAGGATTGATAATAGGATATGAAATATGGAAACAAACGGACCTCACATATTATCATAACATTTATCTCAAATTAACCATTTTCACATCATATGATAATAAATTTCTCAAACAAAAAATCAAAGGGACTGAAAACGTTTCTGATAGTTTAAGAGAAATAACTCACCGACGAGTTAAAATAGGCCGGCTTTTCTTGCTTCGCTTCTGTATTTGCTCCTCTTTCGTAGACAAACTTTTTCCCGTTTCATCTACTAATCACTCTTGACAGATTCTAATTTTTACTTGCTGTTTTTGAAAATGGGTGTGGACTAGTTGTTATATTTTATAGACGGTATCTTTCTCTTTTTTAAACTTTTAAATGCCGTTCTCTAATCATAAATGTTAAAGTCATTTTTCAGCCGTGTGATCTCCTGATATTGGCTTTAGTCTTACATTGACGACATTGGGATTCCAATGGTAACTTTCTCTTTTTTAAACTTTTAAATGCTACTCTTTGATCATCAATGTTAATGACATTTTTCAGCCGTCTGATCTCCTGATATTGGCTTTAATCTTACATTGACCCTTTAATCAGGTGGGGCATGATAGTTTTAAAATAAGGCTATAGTAGAGGAAAACAGAGCAAAAGAGGGATACAGAACGACTGTTTCCAATGAAAATACTAAGTAGCATTTAGAAGTGAAGGTGGGCATAGGACAACCCATCTTTTTTCTCATGAATTTGTTGAATATAGAAAACTGTGATATTGCACTCTACCATTGAAGTAGATGAATTTACAAAATAAAATCCCATCACCAACAAAAAGTAAAGAAAATTAATTGATTTGATTCAAGCAATGAGTTGTCTTGATTTCCAAGTTGAAGACTTGTGGTACGTTATAAATTTGTCAGATAATTAAAGCTCTACATGTCTCTTACATTGTTCTCTACTGAAAAATTTCTTACATTTCTCTTTTGCACGTTTCTTTCATGTTTCCTTTATACTTTTAAATCTTCTTTCAACCTTAAGGGTGCAGTAATATTATGATAATGGTAAGAATAGCAAAAGATCTCATATATTATCTTCGTTTGTGTTTCTAATGTGTTTTTATTTTTACTAGTCCTTTTAGATGATATTAGAAGATATGTAGGTGTAAGTGTGTGTGGGATAAGAGGAGGGTTGTGACCATAGATTCGACCGATTATCATGTTAATCGGCTTCCATGTAGGTCGGCTATCATAGTTTCCCATATATATATATATATATACTGTTTTGGGTAGGGGTGAGCACGGGTAACGGGTAGAACCGGAATTGGAATCGGAACCTACCTGGAACCGGTACTGTGCGGGTAGGTTCCGGTTCCAATTTTTTGGAACCGATACTATGTGGTTCCAGTTCTTGTGTGTGGAGGAACCAGAACTAGAACTGGAACCTGTAAAAAGGGTACCCTGTTTGGAACCTGTAGGGGGTACCCGGTTTGGAACNGATGTCATCGCATGCCACAACACAATTAACTCATGGCGAGGCACAACGACGAATGAAATTGAAGATTGTGCGCATACCACGACATAGTTTACTCATTGCATGGCACGCGTCCTAGAGTCCAAATTTTGCACGAATTCTACTAAGTTTTAGCCTAGTTTTCTCATCCTAATTTGAAGAGGATTGTACCAAAACATAATCCTAAAACCCTAGCAGTATAAAAAGAAGGCTTTGGCTATTTTTAAAAAGGACAAGAGGATAGAGAGGAGATTAGCCGCTATTTGTAAATGAAAACAACAACTCTTGGGGTTTTGGTTCATAATCTAGGGAAGTTTTTTTCTATCTTTTTCTTGAACTTATGTTTACAATGGTTGTTTATTTTTATTTGATTATGAACTAAATAAAGTTTCTAAGGCTAAGATGTAGCCCAAGTTTATGAATATGTCTTGATTGATTATTGTTAATATTTGTTAAACATTACTTTTTAAGTTTTATTATGGTTCTTAATGCTTCAATTCTTATGGTACCGAGATTGTTGATCTAATGGACAAGGTTGAGATTGAGAGATGATATCTAGTTAGTCTAACGTAATAAAACCATAGGTTGAGCGAATGCTAGAGATAGGTTACCGCGATTTGTGAGGCTTTGGTAAATTTCATAGAGCGTAATGATCTCTTAAGACTTAAATCCAATTTAGAGATATCTTCGGTTAGTAATAAAGGGTTAATCCGGTAATTGTTCGAGAGAAAGTTATTGGAATTCTAAGGAGTTTGGCTTGTAGAAAAAGCTTAATAATTTTAGCAATAATTATCAATACATAGAATTGATGTGAAATCTGCACCCTAGGTTTAGTCAAATTGTTCTACAACCAGCCTTCTATTTGATTTGTGATTCATTAGTTTTTAGTTTTAGAATTGTTAGTTTTAATTATTTCATCTTATAAAATTTTGGTTAATCAAATAGTAGTAAGATACTTTATTTTGGTACTTGGTAACTATTAATTCTCTAGGGTTCGATATCCATTTACTCAAACTGTGTTATTTGCACAAGTTCATACGCTTGCGAAACACTTGTTAGTTGACCTATTGAATGCCTATTTATTAGCTTTTGTCACTTAAAGTTTTTAAGATAAGAAAAAACATAATTTGGTCAGACTGAGTTTCGAAATTTTTTAAATAAAACTATTTCATTAGATATTTTAAAAAATATGCTATTTTTTAATCTCAAAATTGGTTATTTAATATAATTTCTCTAATGTTAAGATCAAATTGATGACAGACAGGAGCACCAGATTGTTGAAATGAATGAATGGAAAGTCTAGAAAATTGATTATGGAGTTTATGCATGTGGGAAACTATGATAGCCGACCTATAGGAAACCAATCAACATAACGATCAGTTTAATTTATGGTCAAGGCCCTCCTCTTATCCCACACACACTTATACCCACACATCTTCTAACATGATCTGAAAGGGCTAGTGAAAATAAAACACATTAGGAACATAATTGAAAATAATATATGAGATCTTTTGCTATTCTTACCATTATCAGAATATTACGACACCTTGAGGTGGAGGGAAGGTCTAGAAGTATGAAGAAAACATGAAAGAAATTGTGAGAAAGAAATATGAAATGAGAAATGTATGCAAGAGAGAAATGGGAGAGATTTTTCCGAAGAGAACAATGTAAGAGCAAGAGAAATATACAAAAGATTATTTCACAATGCCTCCTGGTGTGCTGTCGTAGGCACCCATAATTAAAACCCTAAAAATACATGTAGTAGTGTGAGTAGGGATCGTTCCCACGAAGAGTGTCTAGCCGAGTTTTATGTTATGTGGACCAGTATGGGGGGGATTTGAGTAAAAACAGAAACAATTTTAGGAAAAGAAATTCAACCTAAATTACCGAAATCAATCAAAATAACGAAACTTGGTCTAAGTCAACATCCACCATCGGAATCTTACAACTGATCATTAATGCAAAAATAAATCAATTCTTATTTTGAGTATTCACCGTTGGAACTATTTTCCTATCTCTCCTTAGTTGTAATTAATTAGGAAACAAGCGATCTAATTAATCTTACTACTAAACAACCCTAGACAAGCACTAACGATTTAATCTAGTGGGAGCCTTAAGACCTAGAGAGATCGATGAAGCTGAACAACACAAACACAAGTGGTTGTATTTAATTCAGTCAAATGTTCTTCTTAAGAATTACTAATTCCTGACGTAGCAAACTCTTAAACCTTAATTACTTCACAAGTTAAAGGGATCAAACAATTACAGATTTGATATCTAACTTAGCAGTAGATTGTAACAAATAATAAACTACTAAGCCTCCTAGTAATTAAATGCAACAATCATGAAAATATGCATAGAAGAACATCCAATACTCAAAACATAAATTGAACACTAAAAAATTAGATTAGATCTCACAGTTTTATTGATTCCGAGGTCTCCGTTTCCTTCGACAAAGTTATGAAAATTAGAAGCTCATGGCCATCATGAAAATCAAAAGAGAAAATTTTAGAAGAGAGGAAGAGAGGCGTGTGTGTCTTTCCAATCTGATCTCTCTCTATTCTTAAAGATATCCAATTCAAGTATTTGAATTCTACTAAATCTCCTCAAAATATTCTAATATCCTAAAATAACATTTATCCTAATCTGATTCTAATTAATTGAAAATAAAATAAAGTCCTAAAATAAAATAGGAAAGTGGTGTTTCCAACTGTAATTTGCGTGCAATAGGTCTTTAAAACTTCCTGTAAAAATCTGCCTATTTAAATTGCATGAAAAGGCAGATTGTTCCAGAACGTCAGCAGTGCAGGTGCATCAACTTGAAGCCCAATTACAACCTTGATGCAGCGAGTATCTCTCCAAACTCAAAACATGAAAGTTGTAGATCTATTTCTTAGGGTTCCACAGAATTTTTAATCATCTCAATCAGAGCTCGGATGAGAGAGTTATGCCCAGATTACAAAGCGATGTCAAAACTATCCGAATTCACCTAATTAGCTCCGTTTTGCATTTAACGCCTCCATTTGCATCCTAAATCAAAATAGAATAATAATGAGTACATTTAGGCAACAAATAAGTATAGAAGACTAGACATTAAGGGGGGTAAATATGTCATTTTGTATTCTCATCACCTCCTCCTCCAATGGAAAGAGAAGAGTCTTTATTTATAGAGAAATACAAGACATCCCATTTAATACACATTAAAGAGGCCTTTAATACATGGCTTGACATAATTGACTTTTTAGAATTTTTTTTTTCACACATTTATTTGTGTACTATATTTGACTTTTTTATCTTACACGGGAGATATTGCACTTGAGTTGGCAAACTGCCATTTTGTCCATGTCTATTTTACAGATAAACATAAAGGACATAAATTTTTATTTTAAGACATAGAGCTTTAATCATCTAACAAGTTTGTAACGTGCCAGAAGTCTTCATCTTGGAAATCGAGACAGCTAATGCTTGAATCCAATCAGCAGGAATTTGTCAAGAAGATGAATCTAGATGAATATCCGAAGAAATGTCTAGAGACTAAGATGGTTACCCTGCAGAGGTACTTGGTGCATGCATGTATTGCTATCGTTTGGATTTATGAAGATAATAATCATGAGACTGTTGAAGCTCTTCTTCCTACACAATATCTGGCTGAGATTTGGGTACCACCATTCTTAATAGTCTGAAGTGTCATTTAATTGAGCAGTAATGGAACTCATGCATGTTTGTTTGACCTGGAGTAATTTCTCAGTGTACGCTGGAGGAAAGTGTTCCCACGAGGCATCATCAGGAAAAGATGGCCATACCCCATCTGGAATCATCTGATTTCTCTCAAAAAGGATCTTTTGAATTGACCTAATCTCAACAGGATGGTCAAACATATTATGGACGAAATCATATGGATAAGACTAATGAAATGTGACTTGATGCTGTGAAAAATAGAGGCCATCAGATCTGATGGAGTGATGTCTATGAAAAAACATGATAGACCATGCCATTTTAGTGGACATAGGACCTTTGTATTGAGAAAGTTGATGAGCAAACACAAACTTCTAGTTTTCCAAGGTTTTGAACCATGTAACTCAGAGGTCGAGGATGACTGATACTGGGAAATCATTTTCAACATACAATAAACCGAGAATTGAATGACATTGTGGTACTACTGTAACATGAACCAAAAGAACCATAATAATTCTCTTGGAAATATGATATCTAGACCTGGAGGTAAACAAAAGATTTTTGAAAAGGGGTAATCTGGATGGACACCTAACATATCATTCATGGACTGTCCAGATTTTTCAATGCATTGAATCTGATAAGAAAACATGAGGGTGGTGGCATTTTCATCAATGGTATGAATTTGAACAAGGTCATGGTGTGTCTGGCATATGGTTTGGTAAAGAAGAGGATGAACAAGAATTAGACTGGGTTAGTGGTTGATACATGAAACAGGGAAGTGGTTTGGACCTAGGGTTCATGAAACAAACGTGTTTAGTTTTAGGCCTGGATAAATAATCTGCAATGGTATTGGTGTGACCTTTGATGTGTTGGACGGTGAAAGAATATTTGTTGAAACATTCTGCCCATCGAAGTAATTGTTGATGTGGAACCTTTCTCTTATTGAATCGGAGCATTTGATCAAAGGACTTTATATCTGTTTCAACAAAGAAATGAAGTTCAATGAGATGGAATTCAAAATTTTCAATAGCATTTTTTTATTGCCAAAACTTCTTTAAAAGTAAAATGAAAATGTTGTTGATGTGGTTTGAATTGTCCACTCTAGTATCCTAAAAAATGTCGTACTTGTTAGTGAACGACCCAATTACGCTGCGGAAAACAAAAACATAAGCTACATGGATTGTTCCTTATAACCAAGATCCGGGTACAAAAATCACAGTTTATACAAAAATAATCAAATCTGCAGAAAAATCAATTCAAGGTTTAAGAACCATGCCCACGTTGGAGGCTCCTCCAATTTTATCTCGGAACGTGTTTTGCTACCGACCATAGTGTAGGATCAAACCGACGTAGTCCACATGAAGACAATCGCAAGGAACTAAAGAGGGATTTCCTAGATCCTTTTTAGCCTTAAGAACAAAGAAGAAAATCAAAGAAAACTTTGATTCTTTGCAAAAGCAAAACTGGCGTGAGAGTGAGAGTGTTTTGGGGCTGTGTATATCTTTCTTTTTTAATGAAAATGAACTAATGAAAAATCTCTTATATTTTACAAAGAAACATTTTCTTTTATAGTGTTATTTTAATACCCTATTCCCATATGGAATAGGCTTGAGCTCCAACCCAAACACCCCATGTTACTAAACACTCCCAATTAGATATTGATTTTAATTCATCATTATCTTCAATTAAAATCAATTATATTATATTTAATATATATATATATAATTAACATTTAACAATAACGATAATTTATTTAATAATGTTACATATTTAATGTAATTTCACTTATTTAATTTTTCTACAAACTAAATAAAGGTTACGACCTCAACAAATTTAATTGCACTATGAAATTACCAAAATACCTTTCGCCTAAAAAGACGAAAACACCTTTCTTTCTCTGATTCTTAAATTATCTTATATGTGTGTGACCCATAGCTCCTCTCATACCGACATTGTATGTATCGCGATTAACACCATTAATCGTCTCACTAATACATAGACCCAGATTGGCCCCTAGCAAGGCATCATGGCCTCCGATAGATCAGATTAGCAAAGTAGCTACCTGTCAACGATATGGTTATGGTACAATTCGATCCTTTCATCATTCGTTTCTTGATGAGACAAAGGCATAGAAATAGTGTTACCTTCGGTTACTCTCGATTTATGTATTCAGTTTCTGGACCAATGACCTGTATTATAATCGGATAGAGCAACAACTCAATCCCACTGTGACCACAGTTTTAGTGTCATTGCCATATACTGAATTGCACCGTGAGATAAATTCTCCCATACCCGTAGTGATGAATCCTCTGTCAATCCACCATAGTTTTAATACACCTCCTTGATGCAGCCAATCACCACCGTATTGACAGCTCTGATAGAACTGCTTTAGGCTAGTGTCAACTACACCAATCGGGCACAGGCCTCGTATCTAAGTCTAAGGATCACATGCACCACCATTCGTTAGAGGATTGTTCTATAGACATTAGGGTTACCATCCATATGAATCCTCTGGTGGGTTAGTCAGTGAACTTGCTACGGTATATCCGCCTACACAAGCACCCATGTGTTGCACCAGGTTGTGACCAAACCACCTGACAAGTGAGATCAGTCACTGCCTCTCGACAGGTTGTTCAACACTATAATAGCCTTACCGTATTCTGTGCCCTTACTTCATAATAACTAGGGCTATGGACGTTTTAGAATGGCCACCATATGTGCTCATAGGTTTCTCACTAAGATTTGAAACACTTGATGCCCTCATCACAGTTCTACCATTCTAAGGACATATATCAAAACTATTGCAATAATAATGATTTATGCAATTAGAATAAAATGTCTTTTATTGATTAATGAACATTATTCAAAGAGTCAATTCTACAATAATTGATTGGCTCTAGGCATCTACTCTAACAATCTCCCACTTGCACTATAGCCAATATTCATTATTTAATACCAAATGATCTCAAGTGCCTTTCATGCTTTTGCTACGACGAGGCTTTGTCAGTGGATCTGCGAGATTGTGTGCAGTATGGACTTACTAATCTGCACGTCTTTCCTCTCAACTGTCTCTCTGATGAGATGAAATCGTTTGAGTATGTGTCTGGACTTTTGATGAAACCGTGGTTCCTTGGCTTGAGCAATTGCTCCATTGTTGTCCACATAGATGTCTATAGGATCAACAATCGTAGAACACACAATCCAAGTTACATAACTTCTTAATCTAGTTTGCCTCATTGCCCGCATCTGACAATCAATATACTCAGCCTCCATTGTAAGTCTGCTATATGGCTTTGCTTGGAGCTCTTCCAGCTCACTGCACCGTCATTGAGACAAAATACAAACCCTGATTGAGATCGATAATCATCTTTGTCCGTTTGGAAACTAGCATCACTGTATCCTCTTACAGTGAGCTCATCTTCCCCTCCATAAACCAAGACATATCTTTAGTCCTCTTAGGTACTTAAGAATATTCTTGACAGCCATCCAGTGACCTCACTTGGATCCAATTGATATCTACTACAAGTGCTCAAGCACACGAGACATCAATCCGAGTACATAGCCTGGAATACATGATAGATCCACTGCTAATGCATATGGGATCCTCTTCATCCTATCTCTCCATCTTGTGTTTTAGGACACAATTCCTTAGAGAGATAAACACCATGTGACTCGGAGAAATCCCTTCTTAGATTCTTCCATCCTAAATCTTTTCAGTACTTTTCAATATATACACTCTAACTTAGGCCAGCACCCTACGTGATCTATCACGATAGATCTTTGTACCAAGGATGTAGGTTGCTTCCCCTAAGTCCTTCAGGAGAAGCACTTGGTAACCAAGTTTTACCATGTAAGTTCGGTATATCATTCCCGATCAGATATGTCACCGATATACAACACTAGGGATGCTACTACGCTCCCACTCACTTTCTTGTAAACACAAGGCTCATCTTCGCTCTTGATAAAACTGAATTCTTTTACGGTTTCACAAAACGAATGTTCCAGCTCCTTAACTTGCTTGAGTCCTAAATGGATCTCTGTAACTTGCATACCTTATTAGCTTGACTATCAAGAACGAAACCATCAGGTTGTGTCATATACACATTCTCCTCAAGATTTCCGTTCAGGAAAGCAGTTTTGACATCCATTTGCCAAATCTCATAGTCATGATATGCAACAATTGCAAGTATATTCGGATGGATTTAATCATGGAAACCGGCGAATAGGTTTCTTCATAGTCAATGCCATGAATTTGTTTGAAACCTTGGCAACCAGTCGTGCTTTATAGTATGCACGTTGCCATCCATGTCAGTCTTCTTCTTAAGACCCATTTACACCTTATGGGTTTACACCCATCAGGTGATTCCACCAGAGACCACACTTGGTTATGGTACATGGAGTCCATCTCAGATTTCTGGCTTCAAGCCATTTAACAAATCTGGATTCGATATAGCGTCTTCGTAGTTCTGGGTTCATCGTCTTGGTAGACCATACGTCACCATGTTGAGTCACGGATAAACCGTATCTCTCAGGCCATGGTGTCTCTCCCAGATCTACGTAGCTCCTGTGCACCTGAGGTGGTTCACTTTGATCCAAAGTGGTAGAGTAACCTTCTCATGATGCTCACCACTTCCTGTGGCACATCATCCCGTCCTTCGTCTAGTATATCTTGTGGTTCTAGAATTTCATCGAGTTCTACTTTTCTCCCACTAGTACTTCTTAGAAAATATTCATTTCTAAGAAGAGACCAGATCGAGCCAAAAAATTTTGCACTCTTCTGGGTGTAGAAATAGTATCCTTTGGTCTCCTTGGATACCCCACAAATATACATTTCAGGATTTTGGGCCCAGCTTGTTCGAAGTCAATTTCTTAACATAAGCTTCCAACCCCAAATCCTTAGATAAACAGTTGGGCTTTCGCCCACTCCATAGCTCATATGGAGTCTTATCTAGACTTTGACGGTACACGTTCAAACGTGAGTCACAGTCCTAGGGCATAACCCTAGAATGATGCAGTAACACTAAAACTCACATAGACCTAACCATATCAGTAAGGTCCTATTCCTCCTTTCTGACCTCCATTGTGTTGGGTGTATAAGGAGGGTGGAGTTGTGATACTATCCCATATTCCTTTAGGTACTCTGAAAACCCTGAGCTAAGTATTCACCTCCTCGATCCGACCGAAGAGCTTTAATACTTTTGCCCAACATATTTTGTACTTCATTTCTGAATTCCTTGAATTTTCAAAGGCTTCAGATTTATGTTTCATAAGGTAGACTAACCATATCTACTGAAATCATCAGTAAATGTGATGAGTATGAATATCCACCTCTGGCTTAAACTGTTAGTGGACCACATACATCATTATGAATGATGCTCCCGCTCAGTAGCCCTTTCACCTTGTCCTGTTAAAGGAGACTTGGTCATCTTGCCTAACAAGCATGACTCGCATACCTCAAATGACTGAAAGTCAAAAGGGTCCAAAACTCCATCCCTTTGAAGTTTTGCAATGCGAGTCTTATTAACATGACACAATCTACAGTGCCAGAGATATATCTGGTTTTGATCGCTATGATTAGCTTTCTTGGTTTCAATATTGAGAATATCTTTATTGTTTAAATCAAGACCATATAATCCATTATATAACCTTGCAATTACAAATAGAATACCATTCAAGCTAAAGGACAACAATCCATTAGATATTTCAAAATGATACCCTATATTATCCAAAGCGGATACTGAAATAATATTTCTAGAAATAGAAGGTACGTGATAACAGTTATGTAGTTCCAATAACAAGCCCGTAGGCAAAGATAGACAATAAGTCCCTACAGCTAATGCAGCCACGTGTGCTCCATTTCTAACTTGTAGGTCCACCTCTCCCTTGGCAAGCACTCTACTCTGCCTTAGTCCCTGCACATCAGTACAAATGTGAGTACCACATCCTGTGTCAATGACCCAAGATGTTGAGGGAGAGAAGTTAATCTCAATCATATAAATACCTGAAGTCCTAGCCTCTGACTTCTTCTTGCTTGTAAGGAAAGCCTTGCAGTGTTTCCTCCAGTGGCCAAGCTTGCCACAAAAGAAGTAGACTACCTTGCCCTTCCTTATGCCACTCTCAAGTCCAAGAGCTATCTGTCCTTTGGGCTTGGGCTTGGGCTTGGGCTTGGGTTTGGCCTTGGCCTTACCCTTGCCATTGCCCTTTGCTTTACTGGCAGCAACCAATAAAACAGGCTTGGACTTTTTCAAGTCCTGCTCTATAGTCCTCAGCATGTTCATAAGTTTTGACAGGGTTTTCTCCATCATGTTCATATTGAAATTCATTATGAACGGAGTATAAGAGTCAGGCAAGGATTGCAAAATTAAATCCATTTGTAATTCTGCATCTAAGCCACATCCCAAAGTCTTAAGCCTCTCTATGTGCTCAATCATCTTGAGCAAATGAGGACCAACTTGGGCTCCCTCAGTTAGACGACACTCAAACAGTGCTTTCGACACCTTGTACCTCTCATGTCGAGCATTTGTTTCGCAAAACTCCTTGAGGTGTAGAATAATGGAAGAAGCATCCATATTCTCATGCTGCTTTTGCAGCATAGGTGTCATAGATGCTAAGATCAATCATTGTACGCTATCAGCATCATCAAGGAATTTTTGATAAGTTTCCTTTACTTCCTGAGTGGCATCAGGATCAGGCTCAGCCATGTATGACTTTTCAAAGATATACAATTTCTTTTCTGACTTGAGTATAATCCGAAGATTACGATACCAGTATGAGAAATTAGATCCATCCAACCTGTTTTCTTTCTCGATTATCGGTCGCAGGTTCATAATGCTCATTTTGTGAATCTACAATTGCAGAAAAGATAAAGTTATTATAAAGTTCATTATTACTTAATATGGTCTTTTATTAAACGATGCTCCCACTATTTTACTCAAGCCAATAACCCTCACATTAACTTGGGAAAGCCCGTTGACTTTCCTAGTGGATTGAGGTCCCATCCGGCCCATTTCAAACTTTCGCTTTGGCGAACAAGCCAAAATGAGTTGATTAGGTAGGCCAACAAACTTAATCCACACCAATTGATAGCTCCCACTATCAACCTCAAATGTGAAAAAGCCAACAAGCCAATCACACAATCCAATGGCTCCAACCATTGTCCTCAAGTGTGATTCTCAGTATCAGTAGAGTGGATACTACATGTCACCACGTACACATAATATGTGTACTGCTCTACTATGCCTATGACGTGTTTATCAACCTTCGCTTTGGCGAACAAGCAAAACCATCGTTTTAAGTCGACCCATCACCATTAAGGAAAACTCTAATGCATTTTAACCTTCCACTGGTAGAAGTGTACCCTTCACTTTGGTGAACAAGGTTTCGATGAATAGTGGTTTGATTAAACCATGGTGATGGAAGGCTTACGTGACTTAATATACTTTAATTAAGGGTTTTTATTTAATGTCTCATCAGAATCTTTGTTAGAATGACATTGTTTGGCATGTTATTCAACATTCAACCTTAGCATGCATTCTAAACACAATATTAAAACGTGCCGATACATGGCCCAACTAAAACCGCTTTCCTCGAGCCTAGAGGAATCGGTGGGTCACCTAGGGGTCCTGTAATAAACATCTTGAGTCTTCAAGTATGGTTGCCTCATCCTTTGCTCCGTCTTCAAGTACATTACAAAAATATCATTTTACATTTACAATAAATTAATATTAATTAAATTTTAGATCAACAAATTTAGAAACCTCGATTTACATTCGAGGGGAATGAGATGAGAAGAGAATGTACATTGAGAAGAGGAGATAGGTAGGACACCCATGCCCTATTTAATAAATTTACAACCATACATACCCAAAAATTTTAAAACATTCACCATAGGTGTAAGGTTCATGTACCGGGCACCATGCAATATACAAACAAGTACATAGCATACATTTAAAAAACAATCAATTTTTGAATTAGGTGGGTTTATTAATTAATTATGCTCTTATATGTGCAGAATGATTATTGGCTTTATATGTTATTAAAAACTGCAGATTGGTCCCTTCGCGAAAAATACAGAATTGGGAAAGCTACAGACTTCGTCGGGCGAAAAATTCCAGAGAGCACTTCGCCGCGGCGAAACTTGGAAATCCCTAATATGAATAGTTCGCCTTTTTTTGTAGTTTTTGTGTAATAACACGAATCCAAATCTAATCGAACGCACACACGTTCAACCAAGACATCAACCAACCAATATAACATCCATCAACACATTATTAAACCAATTTATCATTTGAATCATTCATCCAAAAGCAGATTTTTTCAGATTTTACAAAAATAACATGTTATCAACCAAATACATGTTATAAATCATACAATAAACTGTAAAAATTTGATACCCGAGGCTCTGATACCACTGTTAGTGAACGACCTAGTTACGCAGCGGAAAACAAAAATATAAACTACATGGATCGTTCCTTAGAACCAAGATTCGGGTACAAAAATCACAGTTTATACAAAAATAATCAAATCTGCAGAAAAATCAGTTCAAGCTTTAAGAACCATACCCACGTTGGAGGCTCCTCCAATTTTATCTCTAAACGTGTTTTGCTACCGACCCAAGTGTAGGATCGAACCGACATAGTCCACACGAAGACAATCGCAAGGAACTAAAGAGGGATTTGCTAGATCCTCTTTAGCCTTAAGAACAAAGAAGAAAATCAAAGAAAACTTTGATTCTTTGCAAAAGCAAAACTGGCATGAGAGTGAGAGTGTTTTAGGGCTGTGTATATCTTTCTTTTTGAATAAAAATGAACTAATGAAAAATCTCTTATATTTTACAAAGAAACATTTTCTTTTATAGTGTTATTTCAATGCCCTATTCCAATATGGAATAGGCTTGGGCTCCAACCCAAACACCCCATGTTACCAAACACTCCCAATTAGATATTTATTTTAATTCATCATTATCTTCAATTAAAATCAATTAATATATATATTTAATATATATATATTAGCATTTAACAATAATGATAATTTATTTAAATATATGTTAACACATATTTAAATGTAATTTCACTTATTTAATTTTTCTAACAAATTAAATAAAAGGTTACGATCTCAACAAATTTAATTGCACTGTGAAATTACCAAAATACCCTTTTGCCCAAACAGACAAAAACACCCTTCTTTCTTATGAGTCTTAAATTATCTTCTATGTGTGTGAGCCATAGGCTCCTCATCATACCGGTAGTGTATAGTATCGCGATCAACACCAATTAATCATCTCACTAATACACAGACCAAGATTGGCCCCTAGCAAGGCATCATGGCCACCCGATAGATTCGGATTCAGCAAAGTAGCTCCCTGTCAACGATATGGTTACCGTACAATTCGATCCTTTCATCATACGTTATCTCGACGAGACGAAGGCATAGAAATAGTGTCAACCTTCGGTTACTCTCGATATTATTTATTCAGTTTCTGGACCAATGACCCGTATTATAAACTGGATAGAGCAACAACTCAATCCCACTGTGGCCACAGTTTTAGTGTCATTGCCATATACTGAATTGCGCCGTGAGATAACTTTCTCCCGTACCCGGGAGTGATAAATCCTCTGTCAATCCACCATAGTCTTGATACACTCCTTGATGCAGCCAATCACCACCGTATTGACAGCTCTGAAAAGAACTGCGTTAGGCTAGTGTCAAACTACACCAATCGGTGCACAAGGCGCTCCGGTGATCTCAAGTCTAAGGATCACATGCACCACCATTCGTTAGAGGATTTGTTCCATAGACACTGGGGTTACCATCCATATGGAATCCTCTGGTGGGTCAGTCCAGTGAACTTGCTGTGGTGTAATCGCCTACAACAAACACCCATGTGTTGCACCAGGTTGTCACCAAACAACCTTGACAAGTGAGATCAGTCACTGCCTTTCGACAGGGTCGTTCAACACTATGATAGCCTTACCGTATTATCTGTGCCCTTAGTTCAGAATAATACTGGGGCTACGGACGTTTCTAGAATGGCCACCATATGTGCTCATAGGGTTCTCACTATCAAGATTTGAAACACTTGATACCCTCGTCACGGCTCTACCATTCTAAGGACATATATCAATACATATTGCAATAATAATGATTTACGCGATATAGAATAAAATGCCTTTTATTGATTAATGAACATTATTACAAAGAGTCAATTCTACAATAATTGATTGGCTCTAGGGCATCTACTCTAACANTGAAATGAAGGGGTTTAGAGAACTAAACTCTTATTAGCTCATATAATATACATTCTTTCCCATTTTGCCCCTACTCTTTCTTGAAAATTCCACCTTTATCCTTTAATTCTTTACAAACTCACCCCCATTCTACACTATTCTCCATGAAATTTCCTTGCATTTTACTCCCCACTTTTCCTGCTAATTAGAGGTAGAATGATCATTTTGCCCTTAGGAAAGAATTCTCTAGAAACTCAAACAAAAACTCAGCCGGCCCTTCGCCGCGGCAAAGAATTCTCTGTCGCCCCGGTGAAGAATTACAGAACCGACACCGCTATACACAAAGCCAACGTCGTCGCGGCGAAGACTATTCTTCGCCCCGGCGAAGACTGCAACTCCAAAATCTGTTAAGTCTTGATCAATTCCAGGGTAAACACTCAACCAAACCCAAAACATGAATCAACCAAGGGCCAACCAAACAACATGAATAAGATACAACCTCATTTAGGGGCAATTCAGTAAACCTTGAGGCCATAACATAAACAATGGCTATGTATCTCAAATGGGGCATTACATCACGGTTCTATCATTCTAAGGACATATATCAAAACATATTGCAATAATAATGATTTACGCGATATAGAATAAAATGCCTTTTATTGATTAATGAACATTATTACAAAGAGTCAATTCTACAATAATTGATTGGCTCTAGGGCATCTACTCTAATAGTACTTTGTCATCATCTTGTTCAAATAGCATTGCACCCCAATGAGTGTCACTTGCATCCATCTAAAGAATTCGTTTCCCAGAAGAAGGAATCTTCAATGGTTGTGTATGGAAGGATTTTTGTTTAAGACTCTTAACTACATTGGTTTGCTTGTCAGACCATGAAGGAGGATTCTTTTTAAGCATCTGGGAAAGTGGAGAAGTGAGTTGAGAAATGTTGGGAAGGAAACTGCGCATGTAATTGGCAATTCCCAAGAATTGTTGTATTTCTTTCTGGGTCGTGAGAACATTTGGGAATTTATGCAACTCATTAGCAATTTGAGGTTGGAGGTCATACTTGCCATCAGCAATAACCATACCAAGAAAATCGATCTTTGTCTGACCCAACTACAATTTTCTTCTTAAAGAGCATAATACCATAAGAGTGTATGATATCAGCAAATTTGCGAAGAAGATGAACATGAGATTCTTCATCTTTTGAGAAGAGGAGAATATCATCGATATAAATGAAAAATTTATGAAGAAGAGGAGCAAAGATCTTTGTCATTGCTTTCTAAAATAGGGAAGGAGCTACCTCAAGACAAAAAAGCACGACTGTTCATTGGTAATGTCGGTTAGGAATGCAGAAAGAAATCTTATGGCGATCATCGGGATGAATTCCAAGTTCCCAAAATCTAGCTTTGATATCAAATTTGGAAAACATCTTTGCATTATGAAGATTTGCAAATAGAATTTGTTTGGAAGGCAAGGGAAATTTGTCATCACGGAGAAGGAAATTCAAAGGCTGATAATTGATAACAAGTCTGATTTTTCCTCTGGCTTGTTCAGCACATTTGTTGACATAAAAAGCTTTTCATGCCCATTGGGAATCTGTGTGTTCAATCAATCCTTGAGATAAAAGCTGAGTACATTCTTGTTGGGCTAGGCTGAGATGTTCTGGTGACATGTCAGAATGACTAGCTTTAATGGGATTGATATCTTTTCTCTTGATGAATAGAAGATGGACAAAGAAATCAAAATTCTTCCATATGGATGGAAACATTTAGTGAGAAAATCTGCATGAGAATCTGCACAAGAGCGGGAAATAAGCTGGGCTTTGATCTGCTCAATTGGATTGCTTTCAATCTGGAATAAATTAGGCTGAGTGGTCCAGGATTGGAAAAACATCTTGTACCGAATACCATCAGGGAGGATTTTAAGTTTATTGAGTTTGGAATAAACATCAAAACCTAGAACCATATCTTTACCAGGTAAACGGATACCAAGAAATTTGTGAAAAGTAAAACATCATTGAAAAATTTTGGATTTTAATGGGTTTGTTAATCAGATGAGTAGTGAAGGTGTCACTACTAGCAGTGTAGAATACTTCTTGATGAGGTTTCCATTGGGAGGATGGGAGGGTTATAGGTTTGATAATAGTGTGAGTAGCACTAGTATCAAGAAATGCTATGATGGAAATGGGATTGGAATATTTAGTAGGGAAGATCTGAACTTTTGCTGTAGGTACATGATATGAGAAGGCTAATGATGGAAGGGATTGTGGTATTTGTTGGATATTATAGAAATAGTGACAATCATCTGAATAAGAGAATTCAGTATCAGTGGTTGCAAATTGAAGAACTGTATCCGAAGTGGGTTCTTCATCCATGGAAAACCAGCTTTCGACATCATTATTAGAAAAGTCTATCTCAGTGAGCTAAGAAAGCTGTTGCATCATTTTGGCTAATTTTTTGGGCTTGTTTGGACAATTCTTGGCAAAATGGCCAAGACAGTTGCATAAGCAACACCGATTAGATCATTTATCTTAGCGTTTTTTCTTCTAAAGAAATTTACAGTGCTTGAAACATTGAAATTTGTGTCTCGCAAGAGCATTAGGTTGTGAATACTTGATGCATCTAGAATGAAACTTCTTCTTGGTAGGACAAAAACATGAGCGATCTGATTTTCACTTGATCTATAAGTCTGGTCTTTGACAAACCCTTGTCACTTACTTTGAGACTGCATGAGCTTGGTTGCTTCATGACTTAGGGATCCTGGAATAAAAGCTGAAAAAGCTTGCTTCATGTTAGGATCATCCATACCCCTAAGTATATGATATTGTTTTACCATTTCTTTATAATGTGTGTCATGATCTTTCTTTTTTAGAGAACAACATCGCATTTTAAAATATTCTTCTCTAACCTGGTCCTCATAAAGGTGAGGTAATCCACAAAACTCATCATAGAGGAGATACAAAGCTTGATTAATATCTGGCAAGTGGATGAACAAAGTTTGTCTGTACTTCTGAAGACTAATCCACCAATCGCGAAGAATTCCTCCAAGTCTAGCAGTAAACTGCGTAAGAATATTAAAGACTTAGGCATCATGTTTAAGCATCTCAGCTTGTAACCCGACCTGAAATTTATACATCTGGTTTCTCCATTTGTGTAGAGGAGGATCATCAATAGTAAAAGTGTGGGGCTTGGCTGAAGCTGTATAAGAGTCATGCTCAACCGTAGTATGACGAGATTGTTGATACATAGGTGGAGAGTCTGGAATGGAATCATCACCTTTAGGAATTTCATCATCAACTTCATAGACAACAGATGGTCTTGAAGATTCGAGTTGATGGGTCATCAATTGGGGATAGACATTAAGATGTTGATCAAAAGTATCACTTTCACAATCAAAGCTACTATCAAATGATTCATCAGTAGAAGGCGTATTAGCTTTTGATTCTGTTTGGAAGGAAGATGGAGAATACTGAGAAATACTAGAGGATGCAAGATGTTGTTTTTCTTCCATGTCTCTAAAAAAAGAACTCATATAATTGGAAGAAAGAGGACTTTCTGAAGAGACAGGATTAGTAGAAGTTTGGTGATCTTCTAACATTATCATTTGCATTGGAGTCTTATCTTTAGATAAAGGACGATGAGGCTTTGGAGATGGAGGATCTGAATGACTGGAAGAGAAAGAGTCAGGTATATTATCAGATGGTTTCACACTACTTCGTGTGTTTTAGCAGAATATTTTTCTCACTTCTTTTGTTCACTTCCAGCTTAATCTTTTCATCATGTTCTTTGCGGAGTCTGGCATATAACTATTCAATGTTCCCAAAAGCATGAACTGCACCAGAAGGTATCTAAGGAGAGACCAAAGTTTGACTGATCTTTGGGAAAGGTGAAAATGAGGGTTATGGCCATATGGATGAAGAATCAAAAGGATTTGGCACCAAAGACATTTCAGGAAAAGTCTGAGGTTGTTCGAGTTTTTGCTTAAGGTATTCCTATTGAAGTGATGCCATTTGAGTTTCAAGCAACTTCATTTTTGCTTCCTTTTGGAGAAATTGAGCTGAATAGCTATGAGGGGTGCTAGCGATGTGCATTAATTCTTAATGGAGATGATCAATCTGTTTTTGTAAACGAGAGATCAGCATGGTGAGGTTCTGAGATTGCGAGTCCACCTGATGAGGTACTAGATCCAATTTTTGTTCTATTCTGGTAATGGTTTTATTCTGGGCTAAAGCATTTTTAGTCTGCCAATTAAGAACTACTTCAGCTTGGGAGAGTTTTGGTGTGGAGCCATCAGGCTGTATGACTTTGGAAGGAACCACTTTTGGTTGTTGAGTCACAGTTTTTTAAAAGAAGGAAAATCAGTGTCATAATTGAAATTTTGTCCTACTTTTTGGGGTCAAGTGATTGGATCATCATGACAAATTGAATAGGAGGAGTATGAACAAAGGGTGAATGGGTCGTTTTGTTTTCTTTTGCAATCCACCGGAGAGCCTACTGATAACAAGGTAAAAGCTTTTTAAAATAAGGTGATTTAGCAGGTTTGGATAGTTTTGAAAGTGATCTGGGTTTAGGTTATGGAGGAATGTCCCATGAAGGTTTAATGGATGGTGATTCTTTCCAGGTGGGTGGAGAATATTTGACATAATAGTCAAATTTGTTGGATGGCTGACCAAGATGGCCAACTTCGAGATCATGGTCTTCAAATCTGGAGTGAAGATCTTTTTTACTGCATCGAGTTGTCTGTCTTTTCCGTTTAGAATGGTTTCATCTGGAAAGATAATGCTCATCTATTTCCTAAATAGGATCATCAAGGTAGTCCAAGCATTGACAGTCAAGATCAAATGGAGTATGACCAGTGACTAGATCAAATTGATGATAGACATGAGCACCAGATTGTTGAAATGAATGAATGGAAAGTCCAGGTTCCTGTACTGTTGTCGCCGGTAAGACTGGAGTGATCATGAATTGAGCTTGTCAAAAACTCAAAGGTGGAGCACTGGGAGTTGCTGAAGACTTGAATCTGATAAATTGTTGTTTTGTCACTGTTATCATGCATGGTAGATTCTGTAGAAACCATTGGAGTTTCTTTTTTATTAAGAAACTTATAACTTGTCACCCAAGAGTCTAATAATAGTTTAATCAAATCATCTCAGGAAATATTCTTGGGAATATTGATGCAATGAGGAGTATTCTGAGAGTCAACAGTAAGAACTAGTGCATCAGTAGTCGTAGGAATAGAAAGATCAAGAACATGGTCTTGGATTCGTCAAACCATCTGGTAATGCAAAGTAGCTGCAATACTTCTTGGATTCAAATCTTCATTGACAATCTGTAATTGAACCTTAAGAGCTTTGGAGCGATGAACATCAGAGAGAGACATATTGAAATTAGGAAATAGTGTCATAATGATTGTTCCAGCATTCAAAGTTGTTTGTGCCGTTCCTATGTAAGCACGCTGATATTGGACAAATCTGGTGTCCAAAGGAGGATTCAGACAGAGACTAGGAGTCTTTCTCTGCCATGGTATGATAGAGCAAGCCTAATAGCACCAAAGTGTACATGAAAGTAACCTTCACGGATCCATTGGGCAATGGATTCTTGAGGAATTTCCAAAGTAAAATATTGTTCTTGAGTTGTGGCTGGAATTTGACACTTATCAAAAGTACTAGTCTGGACATACTCTTTTACTGGCATTCTGGAAGGTCTAACAAGAGTTTTAAAGGTTTTAGACAAAGAAGATGAAGACTTAGAAAAGCTTGTATAAGGATTTACAATGGGAGGGATAGTATCTTGGATTTTTTTATTTTTTGGGATATAAGATATTTCATACAAACTGTCTACTTTAGAAAAAGATCTAGATAAGCTAGTATTTATTGGAGTAGTAAACACTGAAGAAGATTCCATAACCGTGAGTTCAACCTCTTAGATGTGTAATACAACCTCAAATAGTAAGAATAGCTCGAGACCCATAACAAATTAAGAACATTAAACATAAAACATAACAAGGACTTAAAGGAGCCAATATCCGAGGGGAGGTAGTCCTCTGCACACATAGAAATTGGAACCAATAAGTGTGTTGGCTTTGATACCAAAAAGGGTTACTAGACCTTAGAGATTGTGCCAGAAGATTGATTATGGAGTTTATGAATGTGGGAAACCATGATAACCAACCTATATCAAACCAATCAACATAACGATCGGTCAAATTTATGGTCAAGGCCCTCCTCTTATCCCACACACACTTACACCCACACATATTTTAACATCATTTAAAAGGGCTAGTGAAAATAAAACGCATTGGAAACATAAATGAAAATAATATTTGAGATCTTTTGCTATTCTTACCATTATCAGAATATTACGACACCTTGAGGTTGAGGGTAGGTGTAGAAGTATGAAGAAAACATGAAGGAAATGTGTGAGAAAGAAATATGAAATGAGAAATGTAAGCAAGAGAGAAATGGGAGAGATTTTTCCTAAGAGAAATATACAAAAGATTATTTTGTTAGAGTAGATGCCCTAGAGCCAATCAATTATTGTAGAATTGACTCTTTGTAATAATGTTCATTAATCAATAAAAGACATTTTATTCTATATCGCTTAAATAATTATTATTGCAATATGTATTGATATATGTCCTTAGAATGGTAGAACCGTGACAAGGGTATCAAGTGTTTCAAATCTTGATAGTGAGAACCCTATGAGCACATATGGTGGCCATTCTAGAAACATCCGTAGCCCCAGTATTATTCTAAAGTAAGGGCACATATAATACAGTAAGGCTATCATAGTGTTGAACGACCCTGTCGAAAGGCAGTGATTGATCTCACTTGTCAAGGTTGTTTGGTGACAACTTGGTGCAACACATGGGTGCTTGTTGTAGGCGAATACACCGCAGCAAGTTCACTGGACTGACCCACCAGAGGATTCCATATGGATGGTAACCCCAGTGTCTATAGAACAAATCCTTTAACGAATGGTGGTGCATGTGATCCTTAGACTTGAGATCACCAGAGCGTCTTGTGCACTGATTGGTGTAGTTTGACACTAGCCTAACGCAGTTCTATTCAGAGCTGTCAATACGGTGGTGATTGGCTACATCAAGGAGTGTATCAAGACTATGGTGGATAGACAGAGGATTCATCACTCCCGAGTACGGGAGAAGTTATCTCACAGCGCAATTCAGTAAATGGCAATGACACTAAAACTGTGGCCATAGTGGGATTGAGTTGTTGCTCTATCTAGTTTATAATACAGGTCATTGGTCTAGTAACTGAATACACAATATCGAGAGTAACCGTAGGTTGACACTATTTCTATGCCTCGGTCTCGTAGAGATAACGGATGATGAAAGGATCGAATTGTATGGTAACCATATCGTTGACAGGTAGCAACTTTGCTAAATCCGAATCTATCGGGTGGCCATGATGCCTTGCTAGGGGCCAATCTTGGTCTGTGTATTAGTGATATGATTAATTGGTGTTAATCGCGATACTATACACTATTGGTGTGATGAGGAGCCTATGGGTCACACATATAGAAGATAATTTAAGACTCATGAAGTAAGAAGGACGTTTTTGTCTTTTTATGTGAAAGGGTATTTTGGTAATTTCACAATGCAATTAAATTTGCTGAGGTCGTAGCCTTTATTTAATTTATTAGAAAAATTAAATAAGTGAGATTACGTTTAAATATATGTTCGCATATATTTAAATAAATTATCATTATTGTTAAATGTTAATATATTAAATATATATATTAATTGATTTTAATTGAGATAATGATAAACTAAAATTAAAATATGTAATTGGGAGTGTTTGGAAACAAGGGGTGTTTGGGTTGGAGCCTAAGCCTATTCCATATGGGAATAGGGCAATTAAACTTTACTATAAAAGAAAAAGGTTAATTGAAAAAGATGAGAGACTTTTCATTATTTCATTTGATTGAAAAAGAGAAAACACACAGCCCCCTTTTTGCTCTCTCTCTCACGCCAGAATTTATGTTTGATTGAAAATCAAATACTCTTCATTTCTTCTTGATTCTTAAGGCTAAAGAGGATCTAGCAAATCCCTCTTTAGTTCCTTGCGATTGTCTTCGTGTGGACTACATCGGTTTGATCCTACACTTGGGTCGATAGCAAAATACAATAAGAGATAACTTGGAGGAGCCTCCAAACGTGCGTATGATTTCTTAAACTCTAGATTAATTTTCTACAGATTCTTATTTTGATATAAACTGTAAATTTTTTCCCTGATCTTGGTTCTATGGAATGATCCGTATTGTTTAAAGTTTTGTTTTCCGCTGTGTAAATGGATCGCTTCCTAATAGTGGTATCAGAGCCTAGGGTACCAGATTTTACAGTTTTATGTGGATTGTTGATTACATGTATTTGATTGATAATATGTTGCCTTAAAGAATCTGCGTAAAATCTGCCTTAAAAGCATGTTTTAAGAAATCAATTGATCGATTAATTTTAATTTGTTGATGATCTGAAAGTTTGGTATATTGGGTGATGGATTTTTGTTGAAATCAGTGTGTATGATTGATTGCAAAATCCGTTTGGTGTGTTTTTGGTTATTGTTTGAACTGATCTGCAGCTACAGATCAGTGCACCCTCGCCGCGGCGTGCGTGTTTGGCGTTCACGCTAATTACGAAATTAGCACTCGTCGCGATGATCGTCCTTAGGATGAGCGTTGTACGAAATTAACGCTCGCTGCGGCGATCGCATGTAGAGCGTGAACATCAAGATAACTAGCGCATGTTGTGGCGATCTAACTCATCGCTGTAGTGAGCGCACTTCCGAGTGTGTAGGGCTAGATTGTAAAGTTTTAAAACTTTTGGACCAAATACAGATCTATAAATTGTCAGGGGGTAATCAATAATTAACCCACCAATTTCAAAAATTGATTGTTTTTGAAATGTATGCTATGTACTTGTTTGTATATTGCATGGTGCCTGGTACATAAGCCTTAGACCTATGGTGAATGTTTTAAAAATTTTTGGGTATGTATGGTTGTAATTTATTAAATAGGGCCTACGTGTCCTGTCTTTCTCCTCTTCTCAATGTACATTCTCTTCTCATCTCATTCCCCTCGAATATAAATCGAGGTTTCTAAATTTTTTGATGTAAAATTAGTTTAATATTAATTTTATTATAAATTTAGAATGATGTTTTTGTAATGTACTTGGAGACAGAACAAAGGACGAGGCAACCAAACTTGAAGTCTCAAGATATTTATTACAGGAACCTAGGTGACCCATCGATTCCTCTAGGCTAGAGGACATCAGTTTTAGTTGGGCCATGTATTGGCACATTTTAATATTGTGTTTAGAATGCATGCTAAGGTTGAATGTTGGATAACATGCCAAACAATGTCATTCTAACAAAGATAATAATCTGGTGAGACATTAAATAACAAACCCTCAATTAAAGTATATTAAGTCACGTAAGCCTTCCATCACCATGGTTTTAATCAAACCACTGTTCGTCGAAACCTTGCCGCCAAAGCGAACATACACTTCTACCAGTGGGAGGTTAAAATGCATTGGAGTTTTCCTTAATAGTGATGGGTCGACTTAAAATGACGGTTTTGCTTGTTCGCCAAAGCAAAGGTTGATAAACGCGTCATAGGCATAGTAGAGCAGTACACATATTGTGTGTACATGGTGACATGTAATGTCTACTCTACTGATACTGAGAATCACACTTGAGGACGATGGCATGTAGTGTCCATTGGATTGTGTGATTGGCTTGTTGGCTTTTCACATTTGAGGTTGATAGTAGGAGCTATCAACTGGTGTGGATTAAGTTTGTTGGCCTACCTAATCAACTCATTTTGGCTTGCTCGCCAAAGCAAAGGTTTGAAATGGGAAAGATGGGATCTCGGTCCACTAGGAAAGTTAACGGGCTTTCCCGAGTTAATAGTGAGGGCTATTGACTTGAATAAAATAGTGGGAGAATCGTTTAATAAAAGACCATATTAAATAATAATGAACTTTATAATGACTTTATCTTTTCTGCAATTGTAGATTCACCAAAAATGAGCATTATCAATCTGCGACTGATAATCGAGAAAGAAAATAGGTTGGATGGATCCAATTCCTCAGACTGGTATCGTAATCTACGGATTATACTTAAGTCAGAAAAGAAATTGTATATCCTTGAAAAGCCATACATGGCTGAGCCTGATCCTGATGCCACTCAAGAAGTAAAGGATACTTATCAAAAGTTCCTTGATGATGTTGATGATGTTCAATGCTTGATCTTAGCAGCGATGACACCTATGCTGCAAAAGCAGCATGAGAATATGGACGCTGCTTCCATTATTCTACACCTCAAGGAGCTTTTCGAAGGAAATGCTCGACATAAGAGGTACAAGGTGTCGAAAGCACTGTTTGGGAGTCGTTTGACTGAGGGAACCCAAGTTGGTCCTCATGTGCTCAAAATGATCGAGCACGTAGAGAGACTTAAGACTTTGGGATTTGAGTTGGATGCAGAATTACAAATGGATTTGATTCTGCAATCCTTGCCTGACTCTTATGCTCCGTTCATATGAATTTCAATATGAACATGATGGAGAAAACCCTGTCAGAACTTTTGAACATGCTGAGGACTGCAGAGCAGGACTTGAAAAAGTCCAAGCCTGTTTTACTGGTTGCTGCCAGTAAAGCAAAGGGTAATGGCAAGGGTAACGGCAAGGATAAGGCCAAGGCCAAGGCCAAACCCAAGCCCAAGCCCAAGCCCAAAGGACAGGTTGCTCTTGGGCCTGAGAGTGGCATATGGAAGGGCAAGGTAGTCTGCTTCTTTTGTGGCAAGCTTGGCTACTGGAGGAAACACTGCAAGGCTTTCCTCGTAAGCAAGAAGAAGTCAGATGCTACAACTTCAGGTATGTTTATGATTGAGATTAATTTCTCTCCCTCAACATCTTGGGTCATTGACACAGGATGTGGTACTCACATTTGTACTGATGTGCAGGGACTAAGGCAGAGTAGAGTGCTTGCCAAGGGAGAGGTGGACCTACGAGTTGGAAATGGAGCACATGTGGCTGCATTAGCTGTAGGGACTTATTGTTTATCTTTGCCTACGGGCTTATTGTTGGAACTACATAACTGTTATCACGTACCTTCTATTTCTAGAAATATTATTTCAGTATCCGTTTTGGATAATATGGGGTATCATTTTGAGATATCTAATGGATTGTTGTCCTTTAGTTTGAATGGTATTCTATTTGGAATTGCAAGGTTATATAATGGATTATATGTTCTTGATTTAAACAATAAAGATATTCTCAATATTGAAACCAAGAAAGCTAAACATAGCGATCAAAACCAGACATATCTCTGGCATTGTAGATTGTGTCATGTTAATAAGACTCGCATTGTAAAACTTCAAAGGGATGAAGTTTTGGACCCTTTTTACTTTCAGTCATTTGAGGTATGTGAGTCATGCCTGTTAGGCAAGATGACCAAGTCACATTTCACAAGATAAGGTGAAAGGGCTACTGAGTTGTTAGGCATCATCCATAGTGATGTATGTGGTCCACTAACAGTTAAAGCCAGAGGTGGCTATTCATACTTCATCACATTTACTGATGATTTCAGTAGATATGGTTATGTCTACCTTATGAGACATAAATCTGAAGCCTTTGATAAATTCAAGGAATTCAGGAATGAAGTATAGAATATGTTAGGCAAAAATATTAAAGCTCTTCAGTCGGATCGAGGAGGTGAATACTTAAGCTTAGGGTTTGCTGAATACCTGAAGGAGTGTGGGATAGTATCACAACTCACCCCTCCTTATACACCCCAACACAATGGAGTGTCAGAATGGAGGAACAAGACCTTACTTGACATGGTTAGGTCCATGATGAGTTTTAGTGATTTACCTGCATCGTTCTAGGGTTATGCCCTAGAGACTGTGACTCACGTTTTGAACCGTGTGCCATCAAAGTCTGTAGATAAGACTCCATATGAGCTATGGAGTAGGCGAAAGCCCAACTTGTCTTATCTAAAGATTTGGGGTTGCGAAGCTTATGTTAAGAAATTGACTTCGAACAAGCTGGGCCCAAAATCCTGTAAATGTATATTTGTGGGGTATCCAAAGGAGACCAAAGGGTACTACTTCTACCACCCAGAAGAGCGCAAAATTTTTGTTGCTCGATCTAGTGTCTTCCTAGAAAATGAATATTTCCTAAAAAGTACTAGTGGGAGAAAAGTAGAACTTGATGAAGTTCTAGAACCACAAGATATACCAGATAAAGGACGGGATGATATGCCACTGAAGGTGGTTGAACATCAAGAGGAGGTTACTCCATAACTTGTGGATCAAAGTGAACCACCTCAGGTAGCATAGGAGCTATGTAGATCTGGGAGAGTACACCATGAGCCCGCGAGATACAGTTATCTCGTGACTCAACATGGTGATGTACTAGTCTACCAAGACGATGAACCCAAAACCTACGAAGATGCTATATCGGATCTAGATTATGTTAAATGGCTTAAAGCCATGAAATCTGATATGGACTCCATATACCAGAACCAAATGTGGTCTCTGGTAGAACCACCTGAAGGGGTAAAACCCATAGGGTGTAAATGGGTCTTCAAGAAAAAGACTGACATGGATGGCAAGGTGCATACTTATAAAGCACGACTGGTTCCCAAAGGTTTCAAACAAATTCATGGCATTGACTATGAAGAAACCTTTTCGCCGATTGCCATGATTAAATCCATTAGGATTATGCTTGCGATTGCTACATATCATGACTATGAGATTTGGCAAATGGATGTCAAAACAGCTTTCCTGAACGGAAACCTTGAGGATGATGTGTATATGACATAGCCTGATGGTTTCGTTATTGATGGGCAAGCTAATAGGGTATGCAAGTTGCAGAGATCCATATATGGACTCAAGCAAGCTTCAAGGAGCTGGAACATTCGTTTTGATGCAACCGTAAATGAATTCGGTTTTATCAAGAATGAAGATGAGCCCTTTGTTTACAAGAAAGTGAGTAGGAGCCCAGTAGTATTCCTAGTGTTGTATGTTGATGACATACTTCTGATCGGGAATGATATACCAAACTTGCAGTCGGTAAAGACTTGGTTATCCAAGTGCTTCTCCATGAAAGACCTAGGGGAAGCAGCCTACATCCTTGGAATAAAGATCTATCGTGATAGATAGCGTATGTTGCTTGGCCTAAGTCAGAGTGCATATATTGACAAGGTACTGAAAAGATTCAGTATAGAAGAATCCAAGAAGGGATTTCTTTCGATGTCACATGGTGTTTATCTCTCTAAGGAATTGTGTCCTAAACACAAGATGAGAGAGATAGGATGAAAGGGATCCCATATGCATCAACAATTGGATCCATCATGTATGCCATGCTGTGTACTCGGATTGATGTCTCATGTGCTTTGAGCACTTGTAGTAGATATCAATCGGATCCAGGTGAGCGTCATTGGATGGCTGTCAAGAATATCCTTAAGTATCTGAAGAGGACTAAGGATATGTTCTTGGTTTATGGAGAGGAAGATGAGCTCACTATAAGAGGATATAGTGATGCTAGTTTCCAAATGGACAAAGATGATTATCGATCGTAATCAGGGTTTGTATTTTGTCTCAATGGGGGTGCAGTGAACTGGAAGAGCTCTAAGAAAAGCATTGTAGTGGACTCTACAATGGAGGCTAAGTATATTGCATTGTCAGATGTAGCCAAGGAGGCAATCTGGATTAAGAAGTTCATTACTGAACTTGGTGTGGTTCCCATAATTGTTGATCCTATAGACATCTATTGTGACAACAATGGAGCAATTGCTCAAGCCAGGGAACCACGGTCTCATCAGAAGTCTAGACACATACTCTGACGATTCCATCTCAACAGAGAAATAGTTGAGAGGAAAGACGTGCAGATTAGTAAAGTGGATACTGACGAGAATCTCGTAGATCCACTAAAACTGGCAATGACACTAAGACTGTAGCCATATTGGGATTAAGTTGTTGCTCTATCCAGTTTATAATACAGGTCATTGGTCCAGTAACTGAATACACAATATCGAGAGTAACAGTAGGTTGAAACTATTTCTATGTCTCGGTCTCGTAGAGATAATGGATGATGAAAGGATCTAATTGTACGGTAACCATATTGTTGACAGGTAGCTACTTTGCTAAATCCGAATCTATCGGGTGGCCATGATGCCTTGCTAGGGGCCAATCTTGGTCTGTGTATTAGTGAGACGATTAATTAGTGTTAATCGCGATACTATACACTACTGGTATGATGAAGAGCCTATGGGTCACACACATAGAAGATAATTTAAGACTCAGGAAGTAAGAAGGGTGTTTTCGTCTTTTTAGGTGAAAGGGTGTTTTGGTAATTTCACAATACAACTAAATTTGTTGAGGTTGTAGCCTTGATTTAATCAATAATATTATACTTACAAAGAAATCTTACCAAGATTTCCATGCAAAGTGAGGTGGCAAAAAACGAATGGAAGAGTGAAACAAAAAGTTAAACTTATTGAATTCACTCTTCCATTCATTTTTTGCCATTCCACTTTGTATAGAGATCTTTGTAAAATTTCTTTGTAAGTGTAGTATTACTTTTATTTAATTTGTTAGAAAAATTAAATAAGTGAGATTACATTTAAATATTTGTTCGCATATATTTAAATAAGTTATTATTATTGTTAAATGTTAATATATATTAAATATATATATTAATTGATTTTAATTAAGATAATGATAAACTAAAATTAAAATATCTAATTGGGAGTGTTTGGAAACAAGGGGTGTTTGGGTTGGAGCCCAAGCCTATTCCATATGGGAATAGGGCAATTAAACTTTACTATAAAAGAGAAAGGTTAATTGAAAAAGATGAGAGACTTTTCATTATTTCATTTGATTGAAAAAGAGAAAACACACAACCCCCTTTTTGCTCTCTCTCTCACGCCAGAATTCATGTTTGATTGAAAATCAAATACTCTTCATTTTTCTTGATTCTTAAGGCTAAAGAGGATCTAGCAAATCCCTCTTTAGTTCCCTGCGATTGTCTTCGTGTGGACTACATCAGTTTGATCCTACACTTGGGTCGGTAACAAAATACAATCAGAGATAACTTGGAGGAGCCTCCAAACGTGCATATGATTTCTTAAACTCTAGATTAATTTTCTGCAGATTCTTATTTTGATATAAACTGTAAATTTTTGCCCTGATCTTGGTTCTATGGAACGATTCATATTGTTTAAAGTTTTGTTTTCCGTTGCATAAATGGATCCCTTCCTAACATATTTCACAATGCCTCCTCCTCCAACGGGAAGAGAAGAGTCTTTATTTATAGAGAAATACAAGACATCCATTTAATACACATTAAAGAGGCCTTTAATACATAGCTTGACATAATTGACATTTTAGATTTTTTTTTTCACACATTTATTTGCATACTATATTTGACCTTTTTATCTTACACGGGAGATATTGCACTTGAGTTGGCAAACTGTTATTTTGTCCACGTCTATTTTATAGATAAACACAAAGGACATAAATTTTTATTTTAAGACACACAGAGCTTTAATCATTTGACCAGTTTGTAACGTGCCATGAGTCTTCATCTTGGAAATCGAGACAACCCATTACTTGAATCCAATCAATAGGAATTTGTCGAGAAAATGAATCTGGATGAATATCCCAAGAAATTTCTAGAGACTGAGAGGGCTACCCTACAGAGGTACTTGGTGCATGCATGTATTGTTGTCGTTTGGATTTATGAAGATAGTAATCACGAGACTACTGAAGCTCTTCTTCTTGCACAGTATTTGGCTGAAAATCTGGGTACTAACATTCTAGATTGTCTGAAGTGTCATTTAATTGAATAGTAATGGAACTCATGCATGTTTGTTTAGCCTAGAGTAATTTCTCAGTGTACGTTGGAGGAAAGTACTCCCACGGGGCATCATCACGAAAAGATGGCCAAACCTCATCTGGAATCGTCTGGTTTTTCTTAGAAAGGATCTTCTGAATTGACCTAATCTCAATAGGATGGTAAAACATATTATGGACGAGATCATATGGATAAGACCGATGAACTGTGACTTGATGCTGTGAAAAATATAGGGCATCGGATCCGATGGAGTGATGTCTATGAAAAAACATGATAGACCATACCATTTTGGTGGACATAGGACCTTTGTATTGAGCAAGTTCATGAGCAAACACAGACTTCCATATTTCCAAGGTTTTGAATCATTTTAGAAAAGTCATCAAAGGGTGTATCTTAGAGGTCGAGGATGACTGATACTAGGAAATCATTTTCAACATATAATGAACCAGGAATTGAATGGCAATATGGTATTGATGTAACATATACCAAAAGAACCATAATAATTCTTCTGGAAATATGATATCTGGACCCGAAGGTAAACAAAAGATTTTTGAAAAGGGGTAATCTAGACGGACACCTAACATATCATACATGGATTGTCCACATTTTTCAATGCATTGAATCTGATAAGAAAACATGAGGGGGTGGCATTTTCATCAATGGTATGAGTTCGAACAAGGTCATCGAATTAGGAGGTGTGTCTGGCATATGGTTTGGTAAAGAAGAGGATTAACAAGAACTGGACTTGGTTAGTGATACATGTAATAGGGAAGTGGTTTGGACCTAGGGTTCATGAAACAAACCTATTTAGTTTTAGGCCTGGATAAATAATCTGCAATCGTATTGGTGTGACCTTTGATGTGTTGGACAGTGAAAGAATACTTGCTGAACCATTTTGCCCATCGAAGTAATTGTTGATGTGGAACCTTTTCTTGTTGAATCTGAGAATTTGATCAAAGGACTTCATATCCGTTTCAACAAAGAAATGATGTCTAACAAGATGGAATTCAAATCATTCAATAGTGTTCGGTTAAAAACAACTTTAATTCCTCCGCTAGTGCATGGGTCTCTATTATAGTAAAGTGCACAAGTAAGGGTCGATCCCACAGAGAGTTGAGCTATCAATTAATCTAATATTGTGTAAAAAACAACTAAAATAATAAAATCAAGTGAGATAATAAAAAATATCCAACAATTCAATAAAATCTAAATTAACTAAAATTCAAATAAGAATAACAAAAATACTAAAATAACAACTAAGATAAAAACGATATCTAAACGAGTGATCAACAACGAGAAATAGTCTAATGTACCCAATTTCACCATAATTATCTTACTTTATGTTATTAGTCTAAGCGATGTTTATCGAACCAAATCTTAGGGTCGATACTTACCAAGGTAAGGTTGTGCCATGGCCAACCGGATCAACCTAGTGTTTTCATAATCCAAACTAGCTAGTGGCGTGTAGCCTAGTCTAAATCACAAAAACCCATTATGCATAAAAGTACCAAAACGAACACAAACCAACTCACATCTGTCAAGGACATCGCACAGACATAAATCAATCATTCATCAGAGTAATATGAGATTAGCTAATGGCGTGTAGCCTAACCCCAACTCATATAGTCAATCAATCAACTACTAAACATGATCAAACATCAACTACGATCGAAGATCAAGAGATATTCAAGATTAGCTAGTGGCATGTAGCCTAACCTTGACTCATACAACCATTTAACCGTAAATAAAAGGCAATCATGCAATAATAATTATTAATCAACTTAATAAACATAAATGAACGAAATTAAGATACCATTGGATCAATTAAACATTCGATTAAACAATGAACATGAAGTAGTCTAATTAGATTACATTGGATACACTAGGAAAGAGTTTAGCTACTCATAAATACAAGGAAACAAACCTTGGTCTTACACTTACACATTTGGATGCAAAATCCAGTCAAGATGATCAAGGTTTAGCCTTACACAATCAATCACTCTCTCCCAAGCCTCCAAAGTTGAAAAAGTGTTCTCTAAAACCTAATATATCTAAAAATCAGAGTAAAGTTGTCTGTATATAGTTTTTAGGCAAAATGGCATAATTGTAAATAATGGTCGCTCAAATTAGGGTTGAAAATGCAGAGTTTTTCCAACTATTGTGATTTGCGCCGCAGCGCAAAGTTTTGCGTTGTGGCTCACTTCAACTGTACCGTAGCTAATATGAATTTCATTGTGGTGTGTCTCCAGGCGATCTTTCCTCTAACAAAGACCCTATCACGTCGCAGCGTGAACAAATTACGCCGTGACACAATTTGGATTTCGTCGACTTTATGCCGCGATGCAGGAAAGTGTGATGCGGCTCAATTTCTATTTCGTCGTCTCCACGTCGCAGCTCAGAAAAGTGCGCTGCGGCTCAAATGCAGAATTTCACTCTCTTTCCGTTCGCCTTGATTTATCCACACTCGACAGGTCCAGGATGTTCGAACACCAACACAAGCATGAATAATCCATCTTTTTGCACCTGAATACTTGAAAAAACAACAAAACCCGTGATTCTAGGAGATAACAAAACCAGTACAGAAACTCATCCTAAATAATGCGTTAAAACTTGAATTTCTTACAATTTCACCGCCTAATCACAAAATAAATCCGCATTTTCAACACTCAACACAACCCCTAACCAGGTTATTGCTAGACCCTAGCAATGAAAGTGATAAATCTAGTCCTAACTAATCTATCCTAACTAAACCACTTCCGCAGGTTGACACGATTGTATTTAGCGTATGCAATAGGACTTTAAACCCCTTGGTCCCCCTAGTGGACAAGTTATAGTCTTGTGAGGGTTTTCAGTGATGCTACCCACAAATATCCTACCAATTTCTAACACATATATATACAAAACATGGATTTCCTAGATACATCAATAAATATGTCTCATACATTGCATACAGATATAGCAACAAGAATAAGCAATGATCACACACATCCAAGAACACCCTAAAAATTAATTTCACCTTCGTTCTGAACTCTCCATCACAGTTAATCCACAAACTGTTAATCCTAGCCTTAGAGGTGGTTTCATAGCAATCTCCAAAAGAAAACAACACTTTGATCCTATATAATGGAAAACATTAAAAACACAACTCCATAGGCCTATTTTTCAGATCACTCTTCATTGATGTAGAGCAACACACAACTTTAGATTGTTAGGACTTCATTAAGCTTGTAACGTTAGGCTAAGGTAATGGGTTATGAAAGAACATGAGCGATTCGAGCAATTAGGAGGAAAAATCTTACAATTCAAAGAACACAGTAGCTTAAAAAAACATACTCTCAAAAACTCGAAACCCTTTATTTTTTTTTTCTTTTTATTGCATCACTCTCCCCAACCACAATCGAATATGTACCCTTTGCATGCTTCCTTATTGTTTATTTTTTTTCTCTTCTTTTTTCTTCTTTTTTTTTTTGTCTTTTTGATTTTTTTTTAAAAACACATACATAACTTAGGAAGCAGTGATATCACCAAATTTCCCCTTTTTCCACACAACAACCCCCAACACAATCTTTCAAACATCCTCACAAATTCTTATACAAATCTCAAAGCCACACACATTTTTCTTTCAAAATTTCAAATTAATTCCTCTTAAAAGAAGATCATGGGTAGGAAATGTGTCTAAGGGTTACATGGGATAGGTTATTGCGAGTTGAAAGAAAGAAAATCAAGGCTAAATATATACAGTAAGGCTCAACAAGGTAACTAAGGATAATAACATAAAAGGTTGGCTTGAAAGACACAAACAGTCCAAAGATGGCCTAAGTCATTTCTTAAATCATGCGTTGTCTAGGATTTCGCATCAAGTGATCATCAAATATGTTCTAGAGTTTAGGGACATAGGAAATTAACCACAAAACACCTCCAAAAGCTAGAACCAACCAGCCAAACAAACCACAAACCAAAGAGTTTCAAACTCAAGGAAAAATCAACATCCACAATAATTCTCGAATTAGTGTAAAAATTGTTAGTAAACAGTCCCATATACGCAGCGGAAACAAAAATATAATATAAGGATCGTTTACATGAGCAAAGATCAAGGGTATAATTTTACAATTTATATTAAAGTAAAATCTGCACAAAAAGGTTATTCATGAGTTTAGAACCATACGCACGTTTGGAGGCTCCACCACGTTCGTCTTTGAACGTTTTGCTACCGACCCAAGCATAAGATCGAACCCACGTAGTCCACACGAAGACAATCACAAAAGAACCAAAAAAGGATTTGCTAGATCCTCTTTGGCTTTAAGATTAAGAAGAAAGGAAATCAAATTGAATTGATTTTAGGCAAAAAGTGTTTCTGCCGTGGGAGCGAATGAGAGGGGCTGCTGTGTGTTTTTATTTTAAAGAGAAATCAATCTTATTTCAATTAATACACACTTTTCTTTTATAGTAAATCAAGTTGCCTTATTCCCATATGGAATAGGCTTGGGCTCCAACCCAAACACCCCATGTTACCAAATACTCCCAATTTGATATATTTTAATTTCCATAATTTGATATTTTATTTTCCATCATTATCTCAATTAAAATCAATTAATATATATTGACATTTAACAATAATGATAATATATTTAAATATGTGCGAACACATATTTAAACGTAATTTTACTTATTTAATTTTTCTAACAAATTAAATAAAGGCTACGTCCTCGGCAAATTTAATTGCACTGTGAATTTACCAAAATACCCTTTTGCCTAAAAAAGATGAAAGCGCCCTTCTTTCTTCTTGGCTTTTAAATTATCTTCTATGTGTGTGACCCATAGGCTCCTCATCATACCGGCAGTGTATAGTATCGCGATTAACACCAATTAATCGTCTCACTAATACATAGACCAAGATTGGCCCCCAGCAAGGCATTATGGCCACCTGATAGATTCAGATTCAGCAAAATAGCTACATGTCAACGATATGGTTACCGTACAATTCGATCCTTTCATCATACGTTATCTCGACGAGACGAAGGCATAGAAATAGTGTCAACCTTCGGTTACTCTCGATATTATGTATTCAGTTTCTGGACCAATTACCTGTATTATAATTCGGATAGAGCAACAACTCAATCCCACTGTGGCCACAGTTTTAGTGTAATTGCCATATACTGAATTGCGATGTGAGATAACTTCTCCCGTACCCGAGAGTAATGAATCCTCTGTCTATCCACCATAGTCTTGATACACTCCTCGATGCAGCTAATCACCACCGTATTGATAGCTCTGAAAAGAACTGCGTTAGGCTAGTGTCAAACTGCACCAATCGGTGCACAAGGCGCTCCGGTGATCTCAAGTCTAAGGATCACATGCACCACCATTCGTTAGAGGATTTATTCCATAAACACTAGGGTTATCATCCATATGGAATCCTCTGGTGGGTTAGTCCAGTGAACTTGCTGCGGTGTATCCGCCTATAGCAAGCAACCCTGTGTTGCACCAGGTTGTCACCAAACAACCTTGACAAGTGAGATCGGTCACTGCCTTTCGACAAGGTCGTTCAACACTATGATAGCCTTACTGTATTATCTGTGCCCTTACTTTAGAATAATACTGGGGCTACGGACGTTTCTATAATGGCCACCATATGTGCTCATAGGGTTCTCACTATCAAGATTTGAAACACTTGATACCTTCGTCACGGTTCTACCATTCTAAGGACATATATCAACACATATTGCAATAATAATGATTTACGTGATATAGAATAAAATGCCTTCTATTGATTAATGAACATTATTACAAAGAGTCAATCCTACAATAATTGATTGGCTCTAGGGCATCTACTCTAACAATCTCCCACTTGCACTATAGCCAATCATTCATGTGTTTAATACCTAATGATCTCAAGTGCCTGTCATGCTTCTGCTGTGACAGAGGCTTTGTCAGTGGATCTATGAGATTTTTGTCAGTATGCACTTTACTAATCTGCACGTCTTTCCTCTTAACTATCTCTCTGATGAGATGGAATCGTCTGAGTATGTGTCTGGATTTCTGGTGAGACTGTGGTTCCCTGGCTTGAGCAATTCCTCCATTGTTGTCACAATAGATGTCTATGGGATCAACAATCGTGGGAACCACACCAAGTTCAGTGACGAAGTTCTTAATCCAGACTGCCTTCTTGGCCGTATCTGACAATGCAATATACTCAGCCTCCATTGTAGAGTCTGCTACAGTGCTTTGCTTAGAGCTCTTCCAGCTCACTGCACTGCCATTGAGACAGAATACAAACCCTGATTGCGATCGATAATCATCTTTGTCCATTTGGAAACTAACATCACTGTATCCTCTTATAGTGAGCTCATCTTCCCCTTTATAAACCAAGAACATATCCTTAGTCCTCTTCAGGTACTTAAGAATATTATTGACAGCCATCCAGTGATGCTCACCTGGATCCAATTGATATCTACAACAAGTGCTCAAAGCACATGAGACATCAATCCGAGTACATAACATGGCATACATGATGGATCTAATTGCTAATGCATATGGGATCCTCTTCATCCTATCTCTCTCATCTTGTGCTTTAGGACACAATTCCTCTAGAGAGGATAAACACCATGTGACATCGGAAGAAATCCTTCGGATTCTTCCATACTGAATCTTTTCAGTACTTTGTCATATATGCATTTGACTTAGGCCAAGCAACCTACGCGATCTATTACGATAGATCTTACCAAGGATGTAGGCTGCTTCCCTAAGTCCTCATGGAGAAGCCTTGGATAACCAAGTCTTTACCGACTGTAATTTCGGTTATCATTCCCGATTAGAAGTCTGTCATCGACATACAACACTAGGAAAGTACTGTGCTCCACTCACTTTTTGTAAACACAGGGCTCATCTTCATTCTGATAAAACCGAATTCTTTTATGGTTCATCAAAATGAATGTTCCAGCTCTTGAAGCTTGCTTGAGTCCATAATGGATCTCTGCAACTTGCATACCTTATTGGCTTGGCTATCAAGAACGAAACATCAGGTTGTGTCAGTACACATCTCCTCAAGGTTTCCGTTCAGGAAAGTAGTTTTGACATCCATTTGCAAATCTATAGTAATGATTTACAGCAATTGCAAGCTAATCCGGATGGATTTAATCATGGCAATCGGTGAAAAGGTTTCTCATAGTCAATGCCATGAATTGTTTGAAACTTTGGCAACCAGCCGTGCTTTATAAGTATGCAGTTGCCATCATGTCAGTTTCTTCTTGAAGACCCATTTACCTCCTATGGGTTTTACCCCTTCAGGTGGTTCCACCAGAGACCATACTGGTTCTGATACATAGAGTCCATCTCATATTCATGGCTTCAAGCCATTTAACCGAATCTGGATCTGATATAGCATTCGTAGGTTTGGGTTCATCGTCTTGGTAGATAGTGCATACCATGTTGAGTCACGAGATAACGTACCTCTCGGGCTCATGGCATACTCCCCAAATCTAGTAGCTCTGTGCTACCTGAGGTGGTTCACTTTGATCCACAGTATGGAGGAACCTCCTCATAATGCTCAACCACTTCTGTGGCACTCATCTCGTCCTTCGTAGTATTCTGTTCTAGAACTTCTTCGAGTTTACTTTTCTCCACTAGTACTTCTTAGAAAATATTCCTTTCAAGGAAAACACTAGATCGAGCAACAAAAATTTTGCGCTCTTCGGGTGTGAGAAATAGTATCCTTTGGTTTGGATACCCACAAATATACATTTACAGGATTTTGGGCCCAGCTTGTTCGAAGTCAATTTCTTAATAAGCTTCGCAACCCCAAATCCTTAGATAAGACAAGTTGGCTTTCGCCCACTCCATAGTTCATATGGAGTTATCTACAGACTTTGACAGCACACGGTTCAAAACGTGAGTTGCAATCTTAGGGCAACCCCAGAACGATGCAGGTAAATCACTAAAAATCATCATGGACCTACCATTTCAAGTAAGGTCATATCCTCTTTTCTGACACTCCATTGTGTTGGGGTGTATAAGGAGGGGTGAGTTCTGATATATCCACACATCCTTCAGGTACTCTGAAAACCCTGAGGTAAGTATTCACCTCCTCGATCCGACCGAAGAGCTTTAATACTTTTGCCCAACATATTCGACTTCATTCCTGAATCCTTGAATTTATCAAAAGCTTCAGATTTATGTCTAAGGTAGACATAACCATAACTACTGAAATCATCAGTAAATGTGATGAAGTGTGAATATCCACCTCTGGCCTAACTGTTAGTGGACCACATACATCACTATGGATGATTCAATAGCTAGTAGCCCTTCACATTGTCCATGAAATGAGACCTAGTCATCTTGCCTAACAGGCACGACTCGTATACCTCAATGACTAAAATCAAAAGGGTCCAAAAATCCATCCCTTTGAAGTTTTGCAATGTGGTCTTATTACATGACATAATCTACAGTGCTAGAGATATGATGGGTTGATCGCTAGTTTAGCTTTCTTGGTTTCAATGTTGAGAATATCTTTATGATTTAAATCAGGAACATATAAACATTATATAACCTTGCAATTCAAATAGAATACCATTCAAACTAAAGGAACAACATACTTAGTATCTCAAATGATACCCCTATTATCCAAAACGGATACTGAAAAATATTTCTAGAAATAGAAGGTAAGTGATAAAAGTTTGTAGTTCCAATAACAAGCCCGTAGGCAAAGATAAACAATAAGTCCCTATAGCCAATGCAGCACATGTGCTCCATTTAACTCATAGGTCCACTTCCTGGGAGCACTCTACTCTGCCTTAGTCCCTGCACATCAGTACAAGTGATACCACATCCTGTGTCAATGACCCAAGATGTGAGGGAGAGAAATTAATCTCAATCATAAAAATACCTGAAGTCATAGCCTTGACTTCTTCTTACTTGCAAGGAAAGCCTTGCAGTGTTTCCTTCAGTGGCCAGGCTGCACAAAAAGAAGCAGACTAACTTGCCTCTTCCTATGCCACTCTCAGACCAAAGCTACCTGTTTTGGGCTTGGGCTTGGGCTTAGGTTAGGTTTAGGTTTGGGTTTGGCCTGGTTACCCTTTTGTTACCCTTTGCTTGAATAGCAGCAACCAGTAAAACAGGCTTGGACTTTTCAAGTTTTGCTCTGCAGTCCTCAGCTGTTTAAAAGTTCTGACAGGGTTTTCTCATCGTGTTCATATGAATCATTATGAACGAGCATAAGAATCAGGCAAGGATTGCAGAATTAAATCCATTTGTAATATAAATCCAAGCCACATACAAGTCTCAAGTCTCTCTATGTGCTCAATCATCTTGAGCACATGAGGACCAACTTGGGTCCCTCCGTCGACGACCTCAAACAGTGCTTTCGACACCTTGTACCTCTCATGTCTAGCATTCGTTTCATAAAGCTCTTGAGGTAGAATAATGGACGAGCATCCATATTATCATGCTGCTTTTGCAGCATAGGTGTCCGATGCTAAGATCATGCATTGAACGCTATCAGCATCATCAAAGAAACTTTGATAAATATCCTTTACTTCCTGAGTGGCATCGGATCAGGCTCAGCCATGTATGGATTCAAGGATATACAATTTCTTTTCTGACATAGGATAATCCGAAGATTAAGATACCAGTCGAGAAATTGGATCCATCCAACCTGTTTCTTTCTCGATTATCGTCGAGGTTATATGCTCATTTGGTGAATTACAATTGCAGAAAATAAAGTCATTATAAAGTTCATTATTTTTAATATGGTCTTTAATTAAACGAGCTCCCATATTTTACTCAAGCCAATAGCCCTCACTATAACTGGGAAAGCCCGTGACTTTCCTGATGGACCGAGATCCCATCCTGCCCATTTCAAACCTTCGCTTTGGCAAACAAGCCAAAATGAGTGGTTAGGTAGGCAACAAACTAATCCACACAGTTGATAGCTCCCAGTATCAACCTCAAATGTGAAAACCAACAAGCCAATCACACAATCCAATGGCTTCAACCATGTCCTAAGTGTGATTCTCAGTATCAGTAGATGGACCTAATGTCACCATGTACACATAATATGTGTACTGCTCTACTATGTCTAGACGCATTTATCAACCTTCGCTTTGGCGAACAAGCAAAAACCGTCATTTTAAGCCAACCCATCACATTAAGGAAAATCCAATGCATTTTAACTCCCACTGGTAGAAGTGTACCCTTCGCTTTGGCAAACAAGGTTTCAACGAACAATGGTTGATTAAAACCATGGTGATGGAAGGCATACGTGACTTAATATACTTTAATTGAGGGTTGTTATTTAATGTCTCACCAGATTATTATCTTTGTTAGAATGACATTGTTGGCATGGTATTCAACATTCAACCTTAGCATGCATAAACACAATTTAAAACGTGCCGGTACATGGCCCAACTAAAACGACTTCCTCGAGCCTAGAGGAATCGGTGGGTACCTAGGGGTCCTGTAATAAACATCTTGAGTCTTCAAGTATGGTTGCTGTCTACTGTTTCAATACATTACAAAAAAAATCGTTCAAATTTACATAAATAATACAAAATTTTACATCAATAAAATTTAGAAACCCGATTTACATTCGAGGGGAATAGATGAGAAGAGAATGTACATCGAGAATAGGAGAAAGGCAGGACACGCAGGCCATTTAATAAATTATACAACATACATACCCAAAAATATTTTAAAACATTCACCCTTAGGTCTAAGGCTCATGTATCGGGCACCAGCAATATACAAATAAGTACAAAGCATACATTTCAAAAATAATGAATTTTTGAAATTAGTGGGTAAATACCATTTACCCGACAATTTGTAGAACTATGTTTGGTCTAAAAGTTTTGAAACTTTACATTTTAGCCCCTACGCACTCGAAAGTGCGCTCGTGCAGCGATGAGTTAGATCGTTTCGACGATTTGGTATAGCCGGGCCTAAGGACGATCGATGCGGCGATGGTAAATGTCGCGTGAGCGTTGTTCGTACAGGCTTGCCAGAAGACGATCGTCACGATCGCTGTGGCGATGGGTTAAATAGCCGCGGCGAGCGCGTGTTTTTGTACAGCGCTTGTCAGAAGACGATCGCTGCAGTGCTTTATATCACCGCGGCGAGCGTTGGTTTGTCACAAGCGTAGGTGAAACAACGTCGCTGTGACGATGGGTTATATCGCCCGCGACGAGCGTACACAGATCTGTAGACTCCGGATGTTCATACAATAACCATAGACACTTTAAAAGGATTTTGCAACAATCATACACATGTTATCTCAACAAAGTCCATCAACCATTATACCAAACAGTATATCACAACAAATTAAATTAATCGATAATAATTCTTAAAACGTTTTAAGGCAAATTACGCAGATCCAATATGGCAACATATTATCATCAAATAAGTTATCAACCATACATATAAAACTATAAATTAGTACCCTAGGCTCTGAACCACTGTAGTAAACGGTCCCATATACGCAGCGGGAAAAAAAAAATAATATAAGGATTGTTTACATGAGCTAAGATCAAGGTAATTTTACAATTTATATTAAAGAAAATCTGCACAAAAAGGTTTATCATGAGTTTAGAACATATGCACGTTTGGAGGCCCACCACGTTCTCTTTGAACGTTTTGCTACCGACCCAGCGTAGGATTGAACCACGTAGTCCACACGAAGACAATCACAAAAGAAACCAAAGGGGATTTGCTAGATCCTCTTTGGCTTTAAGATTAAGAGAGAAAGGAAATCAAATTGATTGATTTTAGGCAAAAGTGTTTCTGCCGTGGGAGAGAATGAGAGGGCTGCTGTGTGTTTTATTTAAAGAGAAATCAATCTTATCAATTACACACACTTTCTTTATAGTAAATCAAGTTGCCATTCCCATATGGAATAGGCTTGGGCTCCAACCCAAACACTCATGTTACCGAGCACTCCCAATTTGATATTTTATTTTCCTCATATATCTCAATAAAATCAATTAATATATATTGACATTAACAATAATGATAATATTTTAAATATGGCGAACAATATTTAAACGTAATTTTCTTATTTAATTTTTCTAAAAAATTAAAAAAGGCTACGTCCTCGCAATTTAATTGCACTGTGAATTACCAAAATACCCTTTGCCTAAAAAGATGAAAGCGCCCTTCTTTCTGTCTGGCTTTTAAATTATCTTTCTATGTGTGTGACCCATAGGCTCCTCATCATACCGCAGTGTATAGTACGGATTAACACCAATTAATCGTCTCACTAAACATAGACCAAGATTGGCCCCCAGCAAGGCATTATGGCCACCGATAGATTGATTCAGCAAAATATAACATGTCAACGATATGGTTACATACAATTCAATCTTTCATCATACGTTATCTCGACAAGACGAGGCATAGAAATAGTGTCAACCTTCGGTATTTCTGATATTATGTATTCAGTTTCTGGACCAATGACCTGTATTATAATTGGATAGAGCAACAACTCATCCCACTGTGGCCATAGTTTTACTATCATTGCATATTGAATTGCGGTGAGATAACTTTTCCGTACCGAGGTGATGAATCCTCTGTCTATCCACCATAGTCTTGATACACTCCCGATGCAGCTAATCCCATCGTATTGACAGCTTTGAAAAGAACTGCGTTAGGCTAGTGTCAAACTGCACCAATCGGTGCACAAGGCGCTCCAGGTGATCTCAAGCCTAGGATCACTGATGCGTGTTTCTACCAAACTGCAAAAATAGCAAGTGCACCTAGTCGCTAAGTAATAGAGTGATGGGTAGGATATCGTTCCACGAGGACTGTAGCAAAGCACTAAGTTTCCTATGGTGTTAACAAGTTGAAGTAATCGAAAAATCTTGGATTTGTGGGAGCAATTGTAATTGAAAGAAAAACAAAAAAAAATCTAACAAGTAATAAATTCTTAAAAGAAAAGGAAATGGAATTCAGAGATTCAATTAATTAAAACGGGTAGGGTTTTTGACTTCGTTTGGATTATTTATGGGGTATACCTAAAATTACACTATTTTCACATTTACATGCAAGGTTGTAAATCGGGTTCACTACTATAACATAACCCTCCTCGGGCTATGTTTTCCTATTTATCCTATTAACAATCGCACCAACATTTGAAGGTTAATAACTCTAAATCATGAGCACAAGAATCCTAAATTGATTTCATAGTTCTTGATCTATCTCTAGCATCCAATATATAATGGTTATTACCCATGAAGCTTAACATGAATATTTCTTAATTCATCATGTCAACATACAACACTTAGTTCAGAGTAACACACAACCATAGCGTATTCACATGAAAATAGCACAAACATAAACTCAACCATCAAATCCAAACTACAATCAAAAAACCCTAACCCATAGAAGATTAGTTCATAGCATTAACAGAATAAAAACGGAAAATACAAGTAAACAGAATAAACATAATGAAATTAAGAATGAAAGAATAGAAAAACTCCCCAAAAGATAATTTTCAGTCAAAATCTGAACTGTTATCTAACAATCCGAAAAATCAGTTTTTCTCTCTAGGAAATGCAAAGACGGCAACCTAAAAGCTCGGGACTCCTTTCTCAGAAGTTAAAGTTTTTCTTTTATAACCTAGTCCTAAAAACCCAGTCAAAAAACGCCACACACGAACTGGGGTTTCAAAACTGAAATTTTAACTGTCGCCGCGGCGAAGAATGAAAGATCCACATTCGACTCGCCCAACTTCGCCGCGGCGAAGACAATTTCTCGCGGGGCGAAGCTTTCAAGAGTTCTGAATTTACAGACTGCCACTCTGCTGTCTTCGTCCCCGATTCTTCGTTTTCGACTCTCACCTTGGAAACAAGCTTCATCGTGCATTGGCTACTCCGGAACTCTCTAACTTCTGAAGTCCTTCAATTCTGAGTCAAAACTTGTCAAATTTTGTCTATTCACTAAAGAGTCCATTTTAACCTGAAACCACGAAAAGTAGGAATTCGCACCAATTCAGGTAAAAATGCACTAGAAAGACCTGAAATCCGACAAAAAGATTAAATAAAACTGTTAATTACGGATTATCAACTACCCCCAAACTAAAGCGATGTCGTCCCATGAGCATAAGTACAACAATAACGAAGACAAAGACAAAAACAAAACAAAAATATGAAAACATGCATACAAACTGAAAAACAAAATAAAACGAATTCAATGCTTAAATGAATTGCCTAGAAATTGCACATGTCTCACAAATTGTTGAAAGTTATCATTAGGAAATGTTTGACATTCCAAGAAGTTATAGGCTACATCGGCTGTTTCCTCAATTGGTCCACCAAGTAGGAATCCCCACTTCAATCCACCTTCCAACTTCCCGGATTATTTTATGCAAAAATTGTAAAGTTTATCAAATGGTAGCAGATTCCATAAGCCTAATATCGACATACTCTCACTAATGAGGATCACATAGATGAGAATCAATAGGTCTTAATAGGCTTGTAACTTTAGGTTCGGGTCATGGGTCCAACAAAGGATAGGAAACAAAGTAAGAAGAACTCGGTTGTCCTAAAGCAAAACTCAAATTACCATCGAAACCCACACTTTCTCAACACCGTCGACATGTCTACTCATTCACAGTCTTATACGCGTATCTTAAATTTGGATACCATAATGCAGGGGAGACTCGTTAAGGTGTAGTGGGTTGTTATACAGAGGTTGCCAAGTCTGCCAGGCAGTTTTTAAGCGGGGTTTGGTTTCCAGCCGGTATACACCTTAAACTAGGCAGCATTGTTTTCGACCTTTTTTTTTTTTTTTTTTTTTTTTTAAACACACACTAGAATTGAATTGAGGTGACTACTCCTTTGTTTTTACTCTTTTATCCAACTCCACATCATTCTTTTTGGCTCTCTCTTCATTTTTCTTCTCTTAAACACCCCCACACTAATCTTTACTCAAATGTACATTCGTTGTCTCGGTTTTGCACAAGACCGAATTCTCCTAAGGTATGGTAAAGTGTTTAGGGTAAAGGAATTTAAAATCAGTGTTTTCTAAGAAAAACAAAGCAACGTTCCAATGGCTCAAATGGGTGACTAGTGACAATTTCAATCATGGGTTGGCTAGAAAGGCTCAAACGTTCCAAAGATTGCCTAAATCATCTCCTCAACCATGTTTAATCCTAGAATTTCGCCTCAAGCATTTCTCAACTAGTTCTAGAATCCAACAAAACATTATCAAGACTTGCCTAATCGCATAAAATGAATCTAAGCAGCTGAACAAATGAAAAATCGTGGTTGAACCACTCAACATACCTCAATCAAATTCAGCCAACAACGTAAACTTGAAGTAATGCTTAACATTTCCCAACAATAAAAATCAACAATCTTATCATCATTGATTTATACAATTCATCACGGCAACAAAAAACAACTGAAAACAAAATGCAACCAGAATACAATTTTTTTTTTTTTTTTTTTGAAACTTTAAGTGTACGCGGCGTTGTTAACCCGAGGTCGCAAATACTGTAGGCAGTTTTTAAGGCAGTTACTGGTTTCCAGCCAAGATACCATTAACTAGATTTTTTTTTTTTTTTGTTTTTCAGGTGTTACGCGGCGTTGTTAAACCGAGGTCGCAAAATACTGCTAGGAGTTTTTAAGGCAGTTACTGGTTTCCAGCCAAGTTACATTAACTCAAAAAACAACTATTCCCTACCCCCAAACTAAATATAACATTGTCCCAATTTCATTATGTACAAGTTAGGAATAGAGACAAACAACAAAGGAAACAACATGAACATAAAAAGGTACGAGAATGCCCTGGTTAAGTTATGAATTGTCGTTCCACAATGTTCACTCGTTCTTTGGACTTTTCATCGTCCACAATCTGTCAAAACACTAAACTGTGTGTTCTTATGTTAGAACGAATTCACAACTATATTGAACGTATTACAACGTATCGCCCTTTTAACACTAAAAAAAAAAATTAACTAAACAAATGACAAAATAAAAAACAAAAATCCAAAACCAAAATAAAATGAGTTTAATTTCAACTGGACAAGAAATTAATGAAAAGCAATAAAAACCAAACACAAACAAGTGCTCGGGTCATCGTCCTGTTTTCTCTCTCTTCCTCTGATTCCCTTCTTCCTCTGATTCCGGCCAATCATGAGTTCCAGTAACCCAATGATACGCGGACGTGTCAACATTCAGTCCTTGAAGCTATCTGCAGCAATTCATGCATGCTCTGTGTCCGTCCATCATCCAATCCTGTCTTCTCTTCAGTATTTCATCATGTTCATCATTTCTTGCAGCATCTCTTCGTGACCCTGTGGAGCTGGATGAGTGGCCATGCTGTTCTCTGCCTCTTTGCCCCGCTCTTGGTTGGGCAGCTTCTGTTCGGTCAAGGTGTTTCTTGAAATAGTCGGCATATCTAGAGTCGGAGGGATTAATACGCGGCTCATCATCTGTAACCTTGAATCCGGCTTTTAGACACATGGCTGTGATGAGATGCGGGAAACAGTAACTTGATGCCCCTTTTCTGATGCAATCGAACACTGTATAAATGATGTCTCCCACAATCCATACTTTTCCTGTGCTATAGAGTAAAGCAATTCCGCTCTCATGAGTCACTGTGCTGTAGTGCGTCTCCGGCATCAGTTAGCACATACAAAGCTACTGCCACAGACGAGCCATTGGTGTCAACTGCGTTCATTTGAGTGCTTTTTCCTTTTCTTAGACACTCCCATGCTGTCCCCCGGTTGCTATGACGGCAAGATAATATCATGGTTTATAGCCTGATCTTTTGAGCGTCGCATACTCATCAGCTGTAATGGATAGTGGGCAAGTTATAGAATTTGTGATTTCTATTGCTGAGAATGGCACATCCTCCCTGCACAAACACAATACCATCCTGACTCTCTGGGAAGTTGGCATAGAATTCTCTTACCAACGGTTCACACCGCACACAGGAGCAACTCATGAAACATGTTCCAACGTCTACCCCTACTCCAGTCCAAAGATTGTGGTGCTGTCAATCCACGTCAGGGATGAAACCCTTATTCTTTGATCACGTCCTCATAACGCTTACGGGCTACCTCGTTCACAAAACCGTTTGTCCACGTTCTTCCCCTTGCCTGTATGCTTAATTTCGGAGCCATTGATTTACTGAAATCAATCCACAAATGTAACCCCAATGAATTACCCCTATAAAAGCATAGCCCTGTTCAACCTGCAAAATATTCACACTTCCAAAGATTCAATTGACCCCAAACTACGTTTTTTTTTTTCTATTTTAAGGTGTGACGCGGCGTTGTATAACCAGAGGTTGCCAAGTCACTGCCAGGCAGTTTTAAGGCGGGTTTGGTTTCCAGCCAAGATACCCTTAGAATAGATTCCACATCACATTTCAACACAATCCACACTTCTAAAATTCGCAACTTCACCCCCAACTACGATTTTTTCAATTTAACACAAACATTCCAAATATCAATAACTACACTTCTAACAATGAATTTGCATATAACTTCTCAACATGAAGCACACCAACTCAACAACCCCAAAATATCTCAATTAAAAATTCACATAATTTTTAGATCTACGAATATGGATAAATTTTCCAAAATAAAGCTGGGGTTCGAATTTACCAATATGTAGTGTTTGCACCACAATTGACTTAGAAACGATCCCAACAAGCAAAACCCCAATTTTTGATCCAAAACTTTTGTGAAATTTTTGTGAAAATTGTTGTTGAAATGGGTTGATTGGTGTTTAGGAATGATGTGGAGTGATTTATTTTCGTTGGAAAAGTAAAATAGAAGTGAAAAATGGAGGATTGAAAATTTGCTCTCAACTCACAAAGGACGGCGGCGTGAAATGAAGGAAGAAAAGTTGGTATTTATAGAAAAGGATCTTCGCCGCGGCGAAGTTCATCACGCATAACCCTAAAAATTTTCCAGTTTCGCCGCGGCGAAGAAAATTTCTTCGCGGGGCGAAACATTACCGAGAGCATCAGCCAACTTCGCCTCGGTGAAAGAAAATTCTTCGCCGTGGCGAAATGCCTTAGCCAATTTTTCAAAAAAAAATTTTTCTTTTCTTCGCGCGGCGAAGAATTTACTTGCCTCGGCGAAAATCTTCCCGAGAGCAGCTGTAAAAATTTTCTTTCTTCGCCGCGGCGAAGACATTTACTCGCTCTCGGCGAAATCTTCCCGAGAGCAGCTGTAAATTTTTCTTTCTTTCCCCTAGCGGCCGAAAATTTACTTCGCCAGGGCGAAGTCTGGAAATTTTGATACTCCCTTTGCTCTAGACTTCCATGAAACACTTGAAAACAACAAATCATCAACTTTTTACAAACTCAATCTGAAATAAGAAAAATTCAAATAACAAACATTAAAATCAAAAAGTTAAAAAACACTTGGGTTGCCTCCCAAAGAGCGCTTGTTTATAGTCGGAAGCTGACTCTTTCTATCCTTTAGGTTGGGATGTCCAGCCGATGGGATAGAACTTGCAACTCATCACCCCTTCAACGTATGGCTTCAGCCTCTGTCCATTAACCGTGAAAGTGCCCTTTCCTCATGTTGACCTCCACTACTCCGGATGCATGTATCCTCGTTATAGTGAACGGTCCAGACCATCTAGACTTAAGTTTCCGGGGAAGCCTAAGTCTAGATGTTGAACAACAAACACTTTCTGTCCAACTCGAAGGCCTTGACCCGGATGTGCTTGTCGGCCACCTTTTTGTTTTCTCTTTTAATTCCGGGCATTTCATATGCTTCCAGACGAAGCTCATCCAGCTCGTTCAAAGTCAGCATTCTCTCCTCTCCCGCGGCTTTAAGTCATGTTCAACTGCTTGACGACCAATATGCCTTATGTCAAGTTCACCGGCAAGTGCATGCTTTCCCATACACCAATCTGAACGGAGACATACCAATTGGGGTTTGAAGCAGTGCGATACGCCCATAAAGCATCGTCCAGCTTCTCGTGACCAATCCTTCCTCGAGGATTGACTGTTTTCTTAAAAATCCCTTTCAGTCTCTATTTGACAAATTCTACTTGCCCGTGTTTGGGATGATAGTGTTGCCACTCTATGTGTTCTCCATACTTAATCAGCAATGAACATTTGCCTATTGCAAAAAGGTTCCTCCATCACTAATAAATCGCTCGTGGTACTCCAAACCTTGAGAAATCTTCCTCACAAATTAATCACCACCCGAGCATCATTAGTTGCAATGCAACTACTAACCCATTTCGACACAAAGTCCACAGCTACCAATATAAAACATGTTCCCATAGGAACTTGGAAAGGACCCATGAATCAATCCCCACAACGTCAAAAATTTCAACCACAGGATGTTTGTTCAACGATCTCATCTCTTTTTGAAATACTCCCCATCCGTTGACATTGGTCCACTCCTGGATCATCCGAAGGAATCCTTTAAGAGGTTGGCCAATAAACCAAAGATTGTAGTACCTTACGCTGTTCTAGCTACCTCCGAAATGACACACCACTTCCCTTCATGACAATGTCTTAGAATGTCTCTCCATTTCTCGCGGGAACACATCTCCGTATCATTTGGTCAGTACAGTCTGTACAGGAATGGCTCTTCAAAAATAGTATTTTAAATCAGACGAAAAATTTTCTCTTTGTTGAAATGTCATACCACTTTGGAGCACCCTTGATGATAGATAATTTGCAAAGTCCGCATACCATGGTGCTTCATCCACTCTCACAGTTCTCATCCGGAAATGTTTCTGAATGCATTTCCACCATCTCCCTTGATTGGTCTCTCAATTCTTGATAAATGATCAGCTACACATTTCCAACCCTTTGTCTCGAATTTCCAACTCAAACTCTTGAAGTTAGTAAATCCATCTTATCAACCGGGTTTGCTTCTTGCTTCGCCAAGATGTCTGAGTGCTGAATGGTCTGTGTAAACGAAGTACCTAGCACCTAAAAGATAAGAGCGAAACTTGTCAAAAGCAAAACACCAGCAATAGTTCTTTTGTCCGTGGTGGTGTTGTTCAGTTGTGGCATCAAACAAGTGTCTGCTGCATACTGAATTACATGCAACACTTATTTTTTTCTGCCCTAATACTACCCCTAAAGCAAAATCACTAGCATCACACATTATCAAATGGTAGTCCCCAATCAGGGACTGTAATAATAGGGCAGACAAACTAGCACTTTCTTAACGTTAGAAAGATGCATGCCAATCATCATCAAAAACCAAAAACAACATCTTTTATTTTAAAGATGCACAGGGGTTTAGAGATCTTAGAAAAATCCTTTATGAAGCGTCTATAAACCCGCATGCCCCAAAAAGCTTCGGACTACTTTGACATTGAGGCGGTGGTACTTCTCATAAACTTCTGTCTTCGCCCGTCAACTTCAATCCCATCCTTGGAGATTCTATGCCCGAGCACAATTCCCTCTTGACCATGAAGTGACATTTCTCCCAATTCAGACCAATCGTTTCCTTGCATCGCTGCAAAACAAGAGACAAATTTGTAGACAATTTCAAATGATGACCCAAAAATGAGAAGTCGTCCTGAAGACTTCTATGAATCTTTCCACATGTTCTCAAAGATTGAATCATGCATCTTTGATGTGCTGGTGCATTGATAAATCCAAATGGCATCTTCGTAGGCAAAGGTGCGTAAGGGCAAGGGAAGGTTGTTTCTCTTGATCTGGAGCGCTGGCAATGGGTATATCCTGAATAGCATCCAAAGGAAACAGTATATGCATGTCGCCAACCTCTCCAACATTTGATCGATGAAGGGCAATGGAAAATGACCTTCCTTGTCGCTTCTGTTCAGTTACGGTAATCAATGCACAACTCTACAACCCGTTACCATCCTTGTTGGAATCAGCTCATACTTTCATTCTTCACAGGTAACGTATCCTCATTTCTTAGGAACAACTTGCACCGGGCGCACCCGGGGACTGTCGAAACGGATAGATTATTCCCGCATCTAAGAGTTTTCACCACTTCCTTCTCACCACTTTTTCATTGAAGGATTCATTCCGTGTGGTTGTACCACGGTTATTTAAAGTCATCTTCCATGAGAATCTTATGCATGCAAAATGAGGGTGAGATACCTTAATGTCCGGTGATGGTCTAAGCAATTGCCAATATTGTTCCTAACACTCTAATCAACTCTCTTCCTCTAAGGCAATCAAATCTGCACTATAATCACCGGAAAAGTATTTGAATCTCCAAGATAGACATATTTGAGGTGGGGCGGGGTTAAGGTTTCAGTTTCAAGCCGTGGCTTCTTTATATTCCTTTGCCTTTTCTGTCAAGTCAAATTCCTCAAATTCCGTATCTGATCTCTCTCAATGGTTGGAGTGCTTCTAACATTCTAGCACAATCGTTCCTGCGAGTCTCAACCTCTACTGTTTTCGATTTTGCTATACATGCTTCTAGGGCATATTCAGGGATATTTCTTTCTATGGACTCATAACAAGATCATCCACCACATCCACACTAAAACATGAATCGCTTTCCGACGGAAACTTTATCGATCAAACACATTAAAAGTTACTGTTTCATCCCTGAAACCCTAACAGCATTCCTTTTGACGTCAATCAGTGCTCTCACGGTGGCCAAGAATGGTCGCCCAAAATGAGAGGAATCTCCTATCCTCTTCCATGTCCAGCACTACAAAAATCCGCTGGAAAATATTTTTTTCCCACCTTCACAAAAACATCTTCAAACATCCCCCTCGGGTGCTTTATCGACCGATCGCTAGTTGCAACGATTGTCGTTGGCTTCAATTCACCAATTTCTAAACTCCTGAAAACAGAAAAAGGCCATCAAATTATAACAGCTCCTAATCACAAAGCACACGATCAAAAGTAATATCCCTATAACAAGGAATGTAAAACTCCCTGGATTTGAGCTTTGGGGGTAGTTTCTTCTGGAGGATTGCACTGCACTCTTTCCGTTAGCATCACCCGTTTCCTCATCTTCTAGCTTCCGTTATTCGAAAGTATCTCCTGCAGGAACTTCGCATACTCGGCATTTGCTGTTATTGCATCTGCAAAAGGAATGGTAATATAGCAATTTTTAAGATTTCAATGAATTTCGAAAATGTTATCCTGACTTCTTCTTCAATCTCTGAGGAAAAGGTACGAGTGGAGTGTGATGAGCTAATTCTCGGTGGTATCTCGGGAATGGCAATTTCTTTTTCTTTGCTTTCATCCTCTTCTGTTCTCTTCCACCTAAGGCATTGAATCTTCCAATTATCTCTTCATCAATTTCTCTTCCACCTCTTCCTTTCCGGGTTGCTCCCCGTCTTTCGTAGACTGGCCTACTCTTCCAAAACTGTCCACATTCTCAAAATGATTGCATTGCTTGTTCACGTGGGTTGTGTCACTGGGTTGCTGGTAGAGAGAACCCTGTAGTTATCATTCAGCTTCTCGGCCAATTGGCCCATCTGTACCTAAGATTCCGAATGGACGCCCCTTGGTTTAAAGTTTGTCCTCGTCTCATCATGAACCCGCAGACTCTTGCATGAATTTACCGAACAAATCCTCCAACTTCGACACCTTGGATCACCCGGTGATTGGTCCACCCTGGGGGTTATTTGGAACTTGCCTCTGGTTCATTGGTTACCCTGTGGTTTTGATTTCCCCAAGCTAGATTTGGATGATGTCTCCACCTGGGTTGTATGTGGTGGAGAACGGATTGTTCGGCTGTCTTTGATTTCCTGCCAAGTAATTTGCTTGCTGTGATGAAGACGACGGTGCAAATGTTTTCCGACTTGGCAACGCTGCTCACATGGTTTTCCTGCACAAAAATCACACATGTTAGTTGAGGTGCTTGTATAGATTTACCGCATAGTTCCCCAACTGTTTTGGAGGGCAGTGAGTTGGGCTGAGATGGAAGTGTGAAAGCATTACTTCATGAAGACCCGACGATTTCATCGTTGTTACTACTTTCATTCGGCTTTGAAGTTGTTGCTGCCAACACCTCAGTAACTCATAAGCTCTTCAGGTGTCTTATTCGCAAAGCCCCTCCTGAAGCTGCATCTACCATGGTTTGCACGTTACCCATCAAACCATTATAAAATGTTTGGACTTGAAGCCAAACCGGCAAACCATGATGTGGGCACTTCCTCATCAATTCCGGTGATCTCTCCCAAGCCTCATACAACACTCGGCGTCATCTTGTAGAAACGATTGTGATATCATTTCAACTTTGCTGACTTCGCTGGAGGAAAGAACTTGGTCAAAAAATTTGTGCCAGATCATTCCTGTTGTAATCGTTCCCGGTGGTAATGCCATTAACCACCCCTTTGCTTTATCTCCCATGAGATGGGAATAAACGCAGCCAATAGCATCATCCGACACTCCATTCGAATTGAAGTGTGTCGCAAATTTCCAGAAATTTGAATGTGCTGATTCGGATCCTCCTTCAAATCACCGTTGAATCTTACCGACTGCGATCATCTGGATGATTGCCTGGCTTGATCTCGAAGTTGGAGCTTGTACTGTAGGTCTCGTAATACTTGACCACTTCCGTTCACTGGGAACTGAAATTCCCTCAGTGTCATTTTTGGTTCAGCCATTTAAACTACAATTTTATCCGTGTCCTGCAGTAGGGGATCTCTTTCTTTCTCTCTCTGTTAGTTCTTCGTAAGTCCTCTCAAGCTCAGGTCAACAGGAACCACTGGTTGACGTCTGCTCTTGCAGTTATAACTGGATGAACACAATTGAAAGAAAAGTAAAATCACACTCAAACAAAAAATTAAAACAAAATTAAACTTCATCTAGTTAAACTCAAGGAAAAACCCAATGTTAACTTAAACAATCCCCGGCAACGGCGCAAAAACTTGATGCGTGTTTACTACAACATGCAAAAAACTAGCAGTGCATAGTCGCTCAAGTAATAGAGTGATGGGTAGGATATCTTTCCACCGAGGACGGTAGCAAAGCACTAAGTTTCCTATGTGTTAACAAGTAAAGTAATCGAAAATCTTGGATGTTGGGAGCAAATTGTATGAAAGAAAAAAAAAAAACAAAAATAAATCTAACAAGTAAAATCTTAAAAAGAAAAGGAAAAATGGAATTCAGAGATTCAATTTAATTAAACGGGTAGGTTTTGGACTTCGTTTGGATATTTGGGGTATATCCTAAAAGTTACACTATTTTCACATTACATGCAATGGTGAAACGGGGTCACTACTATGTAACATACCCTCTCGGGCTATGTTTTCCTATTTATCCTTATTAACAATATGCACCCAACAATTGAAGGTTAATAACTCAATCATGAAGCACAAGAATCCTAAATTGATTTCATTAGTTCTTGAATCTATCTCTAGCATCCAATACTATAAGGTGATTTACCCATGAAGCTAACATGAATTATTTCTCAATCTCCATGTCATCACACAACAACTTAATTTCAGAGTAAAACAAAATAGCTTATTCACATGAAATAGCACAAACATAAACTCAACCCATTTCAAATCCAAACTACAATCAAACCCTAAACCCATAGAAGTTAGTTCATAGCTAATTTAACAGAATAAAAAACGGAAATACAAGTAAACAGAATAAAACATAATGAAATTAAGATGAAAGAATAGAAAACTCCCCAAAAGATAATTATTCCAGTCAAATCTGAACTGTTTATCTAAACATCCGAAAAATCCAGTTTTTTCTCTAGGAAATGCAAAGACGGCTATAACTAACAGCTCGGGACTTTTCTCAGAAGTTAAAGTTTTTTTTTATACCTGCAAAAAACCCAGTCAAAAACACGCACACACGAAACTGTGCGTTTACAAAAATGAAATTTTAACTGTCGCGCGGCGAGAATTACTCTCGCCGCGGGAAGAATGAAAGATCCACATTCGACTCTGCCAACTTCGCCGCGGCGAAGACAATTTCTTCGCCGGGGCGAAGCTTCTTCAAGAGTTCTGAAATTTACAGAACTGCCACTGCAGCTTGCTCTTCGTCCGATTTTCGATTTTCGACTCTCCACCTGGAAACAAGCTTCATCGTGCATTGTCCTACTCCGGAACTCTCCTAACTTCTGAAATCTTCAATTCTGAGTCAAAACTTGTCAAATTTTGTCTTTTTCACTAAAGAGTCCATTTTAACCTGAAACACGAAAAGTAGAGGAATTACGCACCACTTCAGGTAAAACTGCACTAGAAAGTACCTGAAATCCGACAAAAAGATTAAATAAAAACTGTATATTTACGGTTATCCATCACATGCACCACCTTCATTTAGGGATTTATTTAATAGGCCACTGGAGTTACCATCCATATGGAATCTTGGGGGTTATCTAGTGAACTGTTGCGATGTATCGCCTACAGCAAGCACGCATGGTTGCACCAGGTTCTACCAAACAAAACTTGACAAGTGAGATCGGTCACTGCCTTTCGACAGGGTCGTTCAAACTATGATAGCTTGGCTGTATATTTGTGCCCTTACTTCAGAATAATACTGGGGCTACGGACGTTTCTAGAATGGCCACCATATGTGCTCATAGGGTTCTCACTATCAAGATTTGAAACACTTGATACCCTTGTCATGGTTCTACCATTCTAAGGACATATATCAACACATATTGCAATAATAATGATTTATGCGATATAGAATAAAATGTCTTTTATTGATTAATGAACATTATTACAAAGAGTCAATTCTACAATAATTGATTGGCTCTAGAGCATCTACTCTAACAAAAATCACCTCTTCTAAATGCTACATGTCATTGTAATCAACAATATCATAGACATTTGACATCATCCAGCAATCACAAACTTCCATAAATAAAAAAAATTACAGGCATGCAAAAATTTCACATATTTCCCACCCCCAACCAAAATCCTACATTGTCCCCAATGTAGCTAACAAAACAATGTACAGGTAAAAAGGAAAGAAATGAGTTACCCCTCTTTTGAGTAACAAATCGTAAAGTCTGGAAGTAATGCCACTAAATGCATATCCTGTAATCAACATGAAATCCACCAACATAAAAGAAAATGATACACGGTGTCTTGGATAGAATCCACGTTGTCTGTTAATCCGCATAATAGTTATGGAAATAAAAATAAAACAAAAATGAAAAGAACATGAAAACCATAATAAAGTAACTAAAGTTTTACAACTGAAAAGTAAAATCACACATAAAATAAACTAAAAACAAAAATATAGAAAACAAAATGGAAAACAAAAATTCTATCAGTAAATCCACCCAGTCTCTCACTGTTGGACACCATCATCATCATCATCATCATTGCTAGCCATGTCAACATCACCAATAGGTGCCCTCAACTAAAAACCCCCTGGGTAGACAGGAAATACAAACTGTCCCAGATCCACTCCCGACTGAGATAACTAAAACTGCGGGATCTGCTGAAGTCATGAAAACACTCAACTTGATATGTCATCTGACTTATGGCCCATGTCTGCCACTCTCTCATCTCGGCTCTCAAGTTGGCTATCTGACCTTGTACAGACTGGGTAAAAGATGTCGATAAGCGAGGGGCTCTCTGCCTACTCGGCTAAACCTAGGCTGCAGCCCCCTTACCCCTACTAGTAATCTTTTAGAGATGCTTTAGTGTCAACAGTGGAAGTGGTGGTCTCTTCACTTCATTGTCCCCAATAAAAACTCTCGTAGATATACATAAGGCAGTGATAAGGCTAGGATACAGATAGGATTTAGCAGATCTGGATGCATGCAAAATCCGTGAATGAATAATCTCCCCTATGTTGATCTGCATCTGCTGAGATATGGCATACATCATGAGAGCCTTCTTAGTGTCCACTGTGCTAAGGTGCCCTGAAGGATAGATCTTGGCACACAGAAAATGCTCCCATGCCCTATGAGTAAGTGTAAGTGTGAGTGAAGTTACAGCAAAACCCTTTCTTCTATTGTTCTAACCAAGAATCCACTCTCTGACCCTCTATCAAACTCTGTGGCACCTCATCATAATCTGGGTCCTTAAGGAATCTAGAAAAATCATCATTCTCCTAAAAAATAGTCGATAACCCATGAAACTCGTTAATCCTCTCGACATCAAATCTCACCTCCTACCCTCTAATCCTAATTCTTCCATTCTATGCTCGAAGGCATTAGCATAAAACTCCATCACAAGAGGCTCAACAACTGCTCCTGGTTGGGCTGTAAAGTCCTCCCAACTCAAATCACTAATTATGTCAGTAATGCCCTCATAAGGATTCTTAAAATCAAACCCTCATTCATCCACAAATCCTCTATCATTAACGACATTATTCTTATACCTATCCTTAACAGATGAACTCATAAATCTAGGATAACGGGTGTCCCGTAAGGAACCTCTAGGACCTTTACTAGAACTAGACACATCTCTACTCCTATTTTGTGATGCCATAACAATCAATCTGGGTACCGTCAATCCAAAAATCACACAATAACACAACTCCACCAACAATCTCTCCCAATGCCCAATTACACGACAATCACATAACACCTAAAACACCCAATCATAACACAATACACAATCAACTCAAATTGCAATCAAGATCTCACTCAATCAACACCTAAAGAAATCAATCAACTCAACTCAACTCAACAATCCAGAGCCAAATATGCAATTAAAATCACAAATAAGCAATCTAGGATGCTTACCCAATCAGAATCAATGATCAAAACCTTGGATTGAGATTGATTTGCCCCAAAATAAAAAATGCCCAAATCGAACCAGCCCAAAATTAATCCTGAATCTGCAAAATCAAGGTCAAACAAGTGTTGAGGATGTGTTAAAAGTGATTTCCAGGAAGAAAACTAGAAGATTAGTTGAAAAATTTGAGAGAGTGTGGTGAAGAACTGCATTGTGGCGCAAATGAAATCTGACAAACTCTTTTATATTCTATGAATTACGCTGTAGTGCAAATTTTTCTGCTGCGGCGTGATTCAGGTTTTCACGCTAAAGATGAAGAACAACGTAAAAGAGCCGCAGCCTAAAACTTTTAAGCCGCGGCTTGTTTATGTCATTGAATGTCAAATTGCAGCATTTTCGTATTGCGGCCTGATTGCATGTTTGTGCTGTCGTCAAGTCTGATGATGCAATTACGTTGTGGCCTAATTAATTTGCACCACAGCGTGAAGTGGTTTTTTCTAGAAAACTTAAACCAAGTGTTAGATTTCCTGAAAATTCAAACACACAAAATAACACAATCAAAACAGTAAACTGAAAAAAAAAAATATATATATTTGAACCAAAAGCAATAAAATAAAAATGAAATAAACAAAGGAAAAGAAACATTCGAGCTACCTCCTGATAACCACTTGTTCATCGTCCTAAGCTAGATGGAATGCTCGGTTGTTATTCAAGGTGGCATCCTCAACTTAATAGTAGAGGCCTTTAATCTCACTCTATCAACTCCCACCAAAAATGCCTTCACTTTTGCATCATCAACATTTCCATCCTCCACCAACAAAGCTAACCTCAACTTGTCTTCACTCTAATCCTGCACAAGATTAGAAACAATGGTAGGGTTCAAGGAGTCAACATTTAAGCATTCTTTAGACAAAAAAGGTATGGAATGGAAAACCGAACACTAAATGGTTTGATCAAGCATTGTCATTCACAATTTCCCTTATTGAACATTTATAATTGTCCTCGTCGTGGCCATGAACGAACGTCCAAGCAAAATGGGTGGTTCCTTATCTCGAGTTAATGCCTCCATGTCCATCACTACAAAATCCACAAGAACAATCAGTTTATCAAATTGAACTAAAACATCTTCAACAATACCTTTGGGATATTTCATTAATCTATCGGCTAACTGCAAGGCCATTTGTTGTAGGTTTTAGTCCTTTCAATCTCAACTACTGATATATGGAATACGGCATGAGATTGATGTTGGCGCCCAAATCCAACATAGCTTGCTTCTTCTTTTTACTACCAATTCTAATGTCGATGATCCAAGGTTATGTCATTTTCTACAGTAGTGGAGAGTGGTTTGAAAATTAGGCCTATGGAGTTTGTCTTTAAAGAGTTTTACTCTTATTTCATTTTTTTATTGGGATCAATGTTAGTTTATGGATGTTGCATACGTAATTATTCCTAGTGTTAGAATTGATGGATTGTGGACTGCTGAAAGGTAGAGAGTTGATAATGAAGTGAGATTGACATTAGAATGTTCTTAGAAGTAAAGTAACGTTTGGTTATTTTTGCTACCTAATGTGTATGAAATTTTTTAGACTCTTTAATGTATTGATCCAGAATTGTTAGTTTATTAGTTACGAGTCTTGGTAGAACTTGTAGGATGTTTATGGGTAGCATTGCTGTAAACTCTCACGAGACTATAACTCGTCCACTAGGGGGACCTAGGGGTTTAAAGGCTTATTGCATACGCTAAATGCAATCATGTCAACCTATGGAAGTGGTTTTGTTTAAAGTTGTTATAATAGGGATAGGTTAGTGTCGATCGCTTTGATTGCTAGAGACTAGCAAAACGCTGGTTTGGGGGTTATGATGAGTGGTGAAATTGTATTTATATGCGGCAGAGATTTTGTGTCGTGGCGCAAAAAAGGAAGATTGGGTAGAAAGATCATGCTGCGATGTGGAGAAGTTGGCACCATGGCACAACATAAATCCAAGTCCACGGAAGAATTTGGCGCTGCGGCGTGGATCACGAAAAAAAAAAAATCTTACCTTTTCCAATTCCAACTTGAACTTGAACTTGAACTCTCTTAAAAACACCCCTAGCAAAGGAAAAGTATAAATAAGACTTTATAATTTATTTGATTATTCTTTTTTACCAAAATTGAGAGTTACTTTTTATCAAGAGAGAGAAAGAGATTCTTCCTAGGGTTTGGATTATTCATGCTTTTGGGGGAATTTCAGGTTTGCTTTCTTTAATGTCAATGTGTAACTAAACTCTTATTTAGGGATCCAATGTAGCCTAATTGGAAGGCAACATATATTTATTGTTATCAATTCAATGAAAATCTAGATTCATTCATGTATTTATTCAGCCTTTAATTTTCATTATTGTGTAAAGATACTTTAGTGTGAATTAGTAGGTTGTTTGTGTTGAGATTATTGAATGAATGATTGGTATTTTGTGCATAAGGGCCTTGCGCTCTTGGAAAAATCCTTGATAAATCTCCTATAAAATCCTGCATGTCCAAGAAAAGAACGTACCTCTCTCACACAAGTGGGAGGTGGTAAGGAACGTACAAGATCTATTTTAGCTTTATCAACTTCAATCCCCCTAGATAAGATAATGTGCCCTAAAAATATCCCTTGATTTACCATAAAATTGCATTTTTCCCAATTTAAAACGAGATTAGTTTCTATGTATCTTTTAGGAACTAATGTCAAATTACTCAAACATTTATCAAATAAGTTCCCATAGACACTAAAATCATCCATAAATACCTCTATTATGTTCTCTATGTAATCAGAGGCAATACTTACCATGCACCTTTGAAAGGTGGCAGGTGCATTGCAAAGGCCAAATGGCATGCGTCGATAAGCAAAAGTTCCAAAGGGGCATGTAAACGTCATCTTCTCTTGATCTTCCAGTGCAATCACAATTTGATTATAACCTGAAAATCCATCAAGAAAACAATAGTGAGAATGGCCAGCTAAACGTTCAAGTATTTGATCGATAAATGGAAGAGGAAAATGATCTTTGCGCGTTCTGGCATTAAGCTTGCGATAGTCTCTGCACACTCGCCATCCCGTTTGAATGCGAGTGGGAACTAAGTCGTTATCTTCATTCTTTACCACAATTATTCCGGATTTCTTAGGAACTACTTGGACCGGACTAACCCATTTACTATCAGAAATTGGGTAGATCAGACCAACATCTAACAACTTGATTATTTCCTTCTTCACTACTTCCATCATTGGTGTATTCAACCGTCTTTGTGCTTCTCTTGTAGGCTTCGATCCTTCCTCTAATAATATGCAGTACATGCACATGGAAGGACTTATTCCTTTAATGTTAGCAATTGTAACACCCACATCAAGGTACGTAATTTTATTTATGCCCTAGTACTCTTAGTTGGATTTCTTTGAAGTTACCTTAGACAAATGTGAAGAAAACCCCTTAAAACTTCATTAAGGGTAAAATGGTCTTTTCACTCATAAGTAGATGAAAAAGTGGGGAGTGAAAGGAAGCAAAATAATGTGAAGAAGATAATAGAAATGAGGGTATAAAGAGAATATTACAGCAATCGTCCAACCAATTGCCATTTTGTACTCTCTCAACACACGAACAAGTTTCTCTTCTTGCACCTTCGAAAGGTTGGCTGCTACAATCACGAGCTATGTGTCTCCTTCTCCCAAGTATAAATACTTGAGATGACTTGGTAAAGGCTTAAGCTCCAAGGTAAGGGCCTGCACAATGGAAGGTAAAAGTTTCTCATTAGATATAGGAAGAGAACTATAGGAGATTTCATATATTCCTTGGATTTTTCTTTGGAAGCTCATCCAACATTGCTATAGTTTCATTTAGCTCTTCTCCCAACTCTACGTCTTAGTTAAAACTTTGAGGTTCCTCATTTGACAACCCATTCCATATTGCCACTTCCAATGGATCTTTACCCTTAAGCTCGAACATTTGCTGCGTTAAAGAGTCTTGTACATCAATAGAAAAGCAATCATTGTCATCATTAGGATACCTTATTGCGTCAAAGATGTTAAATTGAATGACTTCCCCATCAAACTTCATTGTCAACGTCCCATTATGTACATCTATTTTCGTACGGGCTGTTTTCATGAATGGTCTCCGCAAAAGCAATGGCGTGGTTTTCACAGTTGTTTAATCTTTCATGTCAAGCACGTAGAAATCCACTCAAAAATCAAGCTCGTTTACTTGCACCAAAACATCTCCCAAAACTCCCTTTGGATAGGCACTAGATCGATCGGTGAGTTGAATAACTACGCCGGTCTCTTTAAGAGTACCAAGGTTTAAATCAAGATAAATTGAGTAAGGCATGACATTAATAGAAGCACCTAAGTCTAACATTGCTTTTTCAAACCTTGGGTTGCCTATGATGCATAGTATGGTGAAACTACCTAGATCTTTGCACTTTGTTAGAAGCTTCCTTTGCAAAACCGTTGAGACGTTTTCTCCCACGCTCACCATATCATTTCCCTTAAGTTTTCTCTTGTTGGTGCACAACTCTTTAAGAAATTTCGCATAACGTGGCACTTGCTTTATTGCATCCAACAAAGGAATGTTGACATGTACTTTTCTGAAAGTGACCAAAATTTCTTGCTCATGTTCCTCCTTTTTTGATGTGGCAAACCTGCTAGGAAAAAGCAAAGGAGGCTTGTAAGTGTTAATAGGAACTTTAGATTGTACCTTAGGTGAATGTTTTGCATTGGTAGAATCGGTTGGCGAATTTTCTACACTTTTGGACTGCTTTGTTCCACCTTGAATCAACTCCTCTCCAACTTTTTTCTCATCATTTAGCTTCTTGTGAGTCTCCCAAGTTGTCTTCCACTTCTCAAGATAATGGCACTAGCATTCTCCCTAGGGTTAACCAAAGGTTGGGAAGGAAGCTTTTCGGACCCATGCGCCTCTAATCTTCCAACGGTAGTAGCCAATTGACTAACTTGGCTTTCCAAATTCTTGATTGACATTTTTGTATCTTGGATTGCCACTTTCGTTTCTTGTTGGAACTTGAGATTCTCTTGTTGAAATTGAAGAGAGCTAGTTGCTAATGAGTTTACCAAGTCCTCCAAAGACTTACTTTGAGGGTGGGAAACATTTTGGGTCTTGCTTGGTACGATTGTGGAGCTCGTGGGCAAGGGAAACCAGGTGGATTATTAGTGATAGAAGCTTGTTGATTTCCTCTATAGCTAAGATTAGGGTGATCCCTCCATCCCAGATTATCGGTATTGGACAATGGATCATACCTTTGCCTTTTTTGTCCTTGGTATCCTCCCATGGCATTTGCTTGTTTCGTATTTGTCTCTTGAAGGGTAGGACACATATCGGTAGGATGTCCCACATTGGAGCAAATTCCACATGTCTTCACTTGTCCAATTGCAATTTGTTGCACAAGTGCAGTCAAATTACTCAATTGTTGCTCAAGATTATTGGATATCCCCACTTCATTTACCTTCCTTGGTGGTGGATTAGATCGAGTACCAAATTGTTGATAGTTTGCCGCCATGGTTGCAATTAAATTCCTTGCTTCAGTAAGAGTTTTATCTTGCTGCATCTATCATGCTCCTCTCCATTGGCATCAATCCCTCATAAATATATTGGAGAAGTAATTGCTTACTTATTTGATGATGCGGACAGCTAGCACACAATTTCTTAAACCTTTCCCAATATTCATATAAGTTTTCCCCATTGTATTGCCGAATCCCACAAATTTCTTTCCTAATGAGTGTGGCTCGAGATGCTAGAAAATACTTCTCCAGGAAAAGCCTCATCATCTCATTCCAAGTAGTTATGGTCCCGAATGGTACGTAATGAAGCCATTCCTTAGTGCTATCCACTAAAGAAAATGGGAACGCCCTTAACTTCACTTGTTCCTCCATTGTTCCACTTGGTTTCATACTCAGGCACACCACATGGAACTCCTTAAGGTGCTTGTTTGGATCCTCTCCCACTAAACCTCTGAAAATTAGTAGAAGATGAATCATCCCAGATTTAAGCTCAAAAGCTCCCCCTGTCGTGTCATTGTATCAAATGCATAAAGGTTGTTAGTCAAGGGTTGGTACAGCCATCTCTTTGAGAGTTAGATTAGCCATCTCCTCTTGATCAAAAAAATCTGAAGACTCTGAAAAATCTAAAGAATCACTTGTGAGTGGAAGATCGATATGGATTGCTTGATCGAGAGTTGATTTATGCAAAGGTTGTTGCGAATGAGTAATAGGTGGAATTAGATCAGAATGCGGATTTGATCTCAAATTGTATCGCGAGCTCATTCACCAAAGACACCTACCACTCAAAAACAAAGGAGAAATAAAAATTGAAAAATAAACAAAAAGTAAATAAATAATTAAGTTAATAAAATTCCCCGGTGACACGGCGCCAAAAATTGATGCGTGCATATGCAACACCTAATTTCATCTCACTAAATTCTAATGCAAAGTCGTGTAGTAGCAAAGAGCAAGTAAGGGTCTTTCCCACAGAAGATTTGTGAACTTAATTAATTATCTACTTCTAACGGGGTTTGTCATGAATTATAAAAACTCAACAAAAACCAACAAACTAAAGTAAACAATGTAAATCAAGCAACTAATAACGAAAGAGAAATCAATGAGAGAAATGAGATTGAAGGTTTATTCGCCACCACTAGACATGGATTACATATAATAAAAGCACTTTTTTAACTTTCTACCCTCTTGATCACATTAGCTCAGAAAATACCAAACGTTGATAAGTCCCATCTCTCCTTACTAAGTCGTTGGACTACACATAGTCATAACCCAATTCCCTATTTATTAAATAACCTAGGATGTGATCTTTAGATTCAAAGTAATAAACGTATTAAGTTGCGAGAGACCTACTGAATCAAGACTAAACTCATATGGTCGGTTTAGTTATCTTGAGTGATTACCCCCCATGTATGTAGGCATACACTTTACCACTGGTTATTTAGGTTAATAAAGCGATTCCATACTAAACAACCTAAATTGGCATTAATAGATTAATCCTAACGAATTAATTGGCCACTTAAAAAATTAGAACAATCTAGTTAAACCTATTTTCAGAGAAATAATCACATAACCAAGAAGGATCAAAAGATAAAAAGATGCAGATTTTATTAATCACAAGACATGTCTAGGGTTTTGAAATCACCCTCAATCACAAAAGAATTAGTTCTTCATGAATAAATATGAGAGCGTTATTGTATTATTCATAACAAATAATAATAACTAAGAAGAAGAAAAACTTAGTGAAACTTGGTTGGATTAATGGAGTTGATGATGATCTCCTCCAATTCTTCCTCTCCAAGCCCCTTTTTCTTCAGTTCTTGAATATCATTGTTCTCCCTTTTTTCTTTATCTCTAAAGAATCCCCTAAAATAATGCTAAAAGACTTCTATTTATATCCCACAAGGGTTAGGGTTTTGTTTTCCTTAATTCTATTTAGTTTAGGACTCTTAAACCCTATTTTCCTAGTAAAAAATGGAAGAAAGATTTCTAGCTGTCGTGACTGTGCCCCAGCACTGTGCTACGGCATGGTTGATTCTAGACTAAGTGTGCTACAGCATGGTTGATTCTGGTCTTTTTGTGTTGTAGCACAGTGCTGCAGCATGGTCCAATTCCTCTTCTAACCTTGCATCATTCTTCAGCACTCTAGAGATAATGACTTTTGAGCATGATAACGATGGAATCTGGAAATGTGGAAAACATATGAAATTTAGCCCTCTAAACTAGCTTTCCAACGGTTTAAAAATCATCTCAATACAGTAACTACAGCTCAATTTATAGTTGAAACACAAAGGCATGCTCAAATTGGAGCGTAATCTAGAATCTCCTCTTTACTTCAAAGCTCCATAACTTCTTCAATTCAACTCTGATTCTCGATTCGTTTGTTTCCAGTAGTCAAAAATTATCTTGCCAACATCATCACTCATCTGAATATTATTTTTAAGCTTTATTCCCTAAAAACTGAACAAAAATACCCATGATCCCGAGAAGTGCATTTATGAAACAATTATGTTAATTCATGCAAATTAATCCTAATTTCCCACAAATGATACATATAAACTACTAAGTATAAGTGTATTTTCAAGCACTTATCAGCTCTCTTTAATGTCAATGTGTAACTAAACTCTTATTTAGGGATCCAATGTAGCCTAATTGGAAGGCTTTATGTTTAAACTTATATTTATTGTTATCAATTCAATGGAAATCTAGATTTGTTCATGTATTTATTCTGCCTTTAATTTTCATTATTGTGTGACGACACTTAGTGTGAATTAGTAGGTTGTTTGTGTTGAGATTATTGAATGAATGATTAGTATTTTGTGCATATGCCATGACAGAATATTAGTTGGTTCATGATTTCTTGAATAATTAGTGTCTATGCATACACCCTGATAGATGCGCCTTTGTTCTTGTTTTTGAGTATTCCTGTGTTTAATGGGTTTTTAATTCATAGGTTAGACTATATGCCCTAGCTAGTCTTGTGTTAAAAATACTAGGTTAATCCCAAACGTCTTATGGTAATACCTTGATTTAGTGAATGCAAACCCTATAGACTGAATTGATAAAAAATAGATAGATGTTTGACATAGAGCTGGATAATTATGGTGAAATTGGAGCCCTCGGTTTTGGTCAATTAGGTTTTAGATAATTTTAATAGTTGTTTAATTTTAGTTTTATTCAGTTGTTGCTTCTAAAGTGATTTTTTGTAATTCTTTATTATTAATTCTAGTTATTAGTTTTAATTGAAGCATAGTTATTAGGATTAGTAAATTGCTTACAAATTGTTGTGCGATCGACCCTCGCTCTTGCACACTAGACTACGAGAGGGATTCATTCACTTAAGAGCAATTAGAATTTGTTCATCACCTATGTATCGACAATCTCGCCATACTAAGGCTGAGCATGACTCTTATACAGCTTCAGCCAAGCTCCACACTTTTACTATTGATGATCTTCCTCTGCACAAATGGAGAAATCGGACGTATGAATTTCAGGCCTGGTTACAAGCTGAGATGCTTAAACCTAATGCCTAAGTCTATAATGTTCTTAAGCAGATTACAGCTAGATTTGGAGGAATTCTTTGTGATTGGTGGATTAGTCTCCAAGAGTACAAACAAACTTTGTTCATCCAATTGCCAGATATTAATCAAGCTCTGTATCTCCTCTATGATGAGTTTTGTCGATTACCTCACCTTTATAAGGACCAGGTCAGAGAAGAATATTTTAAAATGCGATGTGGTTCTCTCAAAAAGAAAGATCTTGACACACATTATAAAGAAATGGTAAAATGATATCATATACTTAGGGGTATGGATGATCCCAGAATCCCTAAGTCATGAAGCAACCAAGCTCATGCAGTCTCAAAGTAAACAACTTGGTTCTACTTCTCTTAGAGAAATCTATCAGTTTGTCATTCTTGCTCTGGAAAAGCTTTATTCTCAAAAATAATTTTTTGATGATTATCTAAAGTGTTCTAAGCAGCTGATAAAGGTTTGTCAAAGACCAAACTTGCAGATCAGGTGCAAATTAGATCGCTCATGTTTTTGTCCTACCAAGAAGAAGTTTCATTCTAGACGCATCAAGTATTCACAACCTAATGCTCTTGCCAGATGCAAATTTTGATAGTTCTTCAGTTTGCAGCCACTGATACTGAATTCTTTTATTCAGAGGATTGTCACTATTTCTACTATATCCAACAAATAGCACAATCCCTTCCATCATTAGCCTTCTCATATCACGTACCTATAGCAAAAGTTCATAACTTCCCTACTAAATATTCCAATTCCATTTCTGTCATAGCATTTTTTAATATTGGTGCTACTCGCACTATTATCAACCCTATTGGAAACCTCATCAAGAAGTATTCTACACTGCTAATAGTGACACCTTCTATATTCATCTGATCAACAAACCCATTAAAATCCAAATTTTTTCCAAGATGTTTTACTTTTCACAAAGTTCTTGGTTCTGATTTACCTGGTAAAGATATGTTCTAGGTTTTGATGTTTATTCTAACTCAATAAACTCGAATCCTCCCTAATGGTATTTGGTACAAGATGTTTTTCCAATCCTGGACCACTCAGCCTAATTTATTCCAGATTTAAGGCAATCCAATTAAGCAGATCAAAGCCCAGCTTATTTCCCACTCTTGTGCAGATTCTCATGCATATTTTCTCACTAAATGTTCCCATCCATTATGGAAGATTTCTAATTTCTTTATCCATCTTCTATTCATCAAGAGCGAAGATATCCATCCCATTAAAGCTAGTTATTCTGACATGTCACCAAAACATCTCAGTCTAGCCCAACAAGAATGTACTTAACTTTTATCTCAAGGATTGATTGAACCCACAGATTCCATTGGGCATGTGAAACTTTTTATGTCAACAAATGTGCTAAACAAGCCAGAGGAAAACTCAGACTTGTTATCAATTATTAGCCTTTGAATTTATTTCTCCGTGATAACAAATTTCCTCTGCCTTCTAGACAAATTCTATTTGCAAATCTTCATAATGCAAAGATGTTTTCCAAATTTGATCCAAAGTTGGATTTTGGCAACTTGGAATTCATCTTGATGATCGCCATAAGATTGCTTTCTGCATTCCTAACCAATACTACCAATGGACAGTCATGCCTTTTGGTCTTGAGGTAGCTCCTTCCCTGTTTCAGAAAGCCATGATGAAGATCTTTGCTCCTTTTTTTCATATATGTCTCATTTATATTGATGATATTCTCCTCTTCTCAAAAGATGAGGAATCTCATGTTCATCTTCTTCGCAAATTTGCTGATATCATACACTCTTATGGTATTATGCTCTCTGAGAAGAAAATGCAGTTGGGTTAGACAAAGATTGATTTTCTTGGTATGGTTATTGTTAATGGCAAGTATGACCTCTAGCCCTATCTTGCTAATTAGTTGCAGAAATTCCCAGATGTTCTCGCAACCCAGAAAGAAATACAACAATTCTTGGGAATTGCTAATTACATGCTCAATTTCATTCCCAACATTTCTCAACTCACTTCTCCACTTTCTCAGATGCTTAAAAAGAATCCTCTTTCATGGTTTGACAAGCAAACCAATGCAGTTAAAAGTCTTAAATTCAAATCCTTCCATACACAACCATTGAAGATTCCGTCTTCTAGAAAACGAATTCTTCAGACGGATGCTAGTGACACTCATTGGGATGCTGTGCTTTTTGAACAAGATGATGACAAAGTACGACGTTTGTGTGGATACCAGAGTGGACAATTCAAACCACATCAACAACATTATCATTCAACTTTCAAGGAAGTATTAGTAGTAAAAAATGCTATTTGTTGAGTGTTGAAAATGTGGATTTATTTTGTGATTTGGGGGTGAAATTGTAAGAAATTCAAGTTTTAACACATTATTTAGGATGAGTATCCATACTGGTGATAATCACAAAATACAAGGGTTGGCTTGAAATGCTCAAATGGTCCAAAGATGGCCTAAGTCACTTCTTCAGTCATGCATCATCTAGGATTTCACCTCGAGTAGTCCTCAACTACGTTCTAGAGTTTGGGGATCTCAATTATGCCTTAGGATGTGCACATACCAACCATTCCTAAATATTAAAACTAAACCACCAGACATACCACATTCATGATAGTTTCAAATTACAGCAAAACTAACATTTAGAATAATTCCTCAACTAAAGCAAAATTTGCATTATTCTCAATGCTTTATGTTGTTGAATTACTTACTCTCATAGACAAATATATTGATCTAGAACAACAATCACAACGAAACAAAAATCCCAAAACTCCTACAAATAAATTGACGCAGGTCCCCACCCCCAGCCTAAATCCTACATGGTATCCTTGAAGTAGAAACCACATTCTTGTTAAAGATCATGAGTTTGGGAAGAAATAAACAACAAAATAAAAAATTTACAACCACACATACTTGAGAAGTGTCTACACTTAATCAACTAGAAAATGAAAATGAAAATATGGCAAATGTCATCAACAAAACAAAAACATGCACACCACATATGAAAGACAAAAACAAATGAAATAACAACGATCCTCATCCATCGGATCCCGCACTCTCCTCATCATCTTGTGCCTCATCGCACTGCTCCTCATCAGGCATATAATGTTAGAGTAGATGCCCTAGAGCCAATCAATTATTGTAGAATTGACTCTTTGTAATAATGTTCATTAATCAATAATAAAAGGCATTTTATTCTATATCGCGTAAATCATTATATTCACAGCAATATGTATTGATATATGTCCTTAGAATGGTAGAACCGTGATGAGGGTATCAAGTGTTTCAAATCTTGATAGTGAGAACCCTATGAGCACATATGGTGGCCATTCTAGAAACGTTCGTAGCCCCAGTATTATTCTGAAGTAAGGGCACAGATAATACAGTAAGGCTATCATAGTGTTGAACGACCCTATCGAAGGGTAGTGACTGATCTCACTTGTCAAGGTTGTTTGGTGACAACTTGGTGCAAACATGGGTGCTTGTTGTAGGCGGATATAATGCAACAAGTTCACTGGACTAACCCACAAGAGGATTCCATATGGATGGTAACCCCAGTGTCTATGGAACAAATCCTCTAACGAATGGTGGTGCATGTGATCCTTAGACTTGAGATCACCGGAGCGCCTTGTGCACCGATTGGTGCAGTTTGACACTAGCCTAACACAGTTCTATTCAGAGCTGTCAATACGGTGGTGATTGGCTGCATCGAGGAGTGTATCAAGACTATGGTGGATTGATAGAGGATTCATCACTCCCAGGTATGGGAGAAGTTATCTCACGACTCAATTCAGTATATGGCAATGACACTGAAACTGTGGCTACAGTGGGATTGAGTTATTGCTCTATCTAGTTTATAACACAGGTTATTGGTCCAGAAACTGAATACATAATACCGAGAGTAACCGAAGGTTGACACTATTTCTATGCTTTCGCCTTGTCGAGATAACGTTGATGAAAGGATCAAATTGTACGGTAACCATATCATTGATAGGTAGCTACTTTGCTAAATCTGAATCTATCGGGTGGCCATTGTGCCTTGCTAGGGGGCCAATCTTGGTCTGTGTATTAGTGAGACGATTAATTGGTGTTAATTACAATACTATACACTACCGGTATGATGAGGAGCCTATGGGTAACACACATAGAAGATAATTTAAGACTCAGGAAGAAAGAAGGGCGTTTTCGTCTTTTTGGGTGAAAGAGTAATTTGGTAATTTCACAGTGCAATTAAATTTGCTGAGGTCGTAGCCTTTTATTTAATTTGTTAGAAAAATTAAGTAAGTGAAATTACATTTAAATATGTGTTAGCATATATTTAAATAAATTATCATTATTGTTAAATGTTAATATATATATTAAATATATATTAATTGATTTTAATTGAAGATAATGTTTGTAACGCCCACATGGAGGTACATAATTTAATTTATGTTCTTATGCCTTTAGTTAATTTTTGCTAAGGTTATTTTAAGGAAAATGTGAAGAAAATGCCTTAAACTTGCATTAAGGGTAAAATGGTCTTTTCACTCAAAATTAGTTGAAATTGTGGGGAGTTGTAACGCCCCACTTGAGGTACGTAGTTAATGCTTCTTCTTTTGCTCTTTTTGAGTTGATTCATTATTGTTGGGTTGGCCTTTGAGTGATATGTTGAACACTTGCCTACAGACCCACCAAAGGATTCCATATGGATGGTAAGCCTAGTATCTATGGAATAAATCCTTTAATGGATGGTGGTGCATGTGATCCTTAGACTTGAGATCACCGGAGCGCCTTATGCACCAATTGGTGTAGTTTGACACTAGCCCAACGTAGTTCTATTCAAAGCTATCAATAAGGTAGTGATTGGCTATATTGAGAAGTGTATAGAGACTATGGTGGATCGACAAAGGATTCATCACTCTTGGGTACGGGAGAAGTTATCTCACTAGGTAATTCAGTAAATGGCAATGATACTAAATCTGTGGCCACAGTGGGATTGAGTTGATGCTCAATCCAATTTAATATTCTTGTTATTGGTCTAGTAGCTCAATACAAACATGTCAAGGATATCTGAGGTTGACACTATTTTTGTACCTTAGTCTTGATGAGATAACAGTTGATGAAAAGATTTGGTTGCACAGTAACCATACCGTTGACAGGCAGTGGTTTCGCTGAATCTGAATCTATCGGGTGGACATGATGTGTCGCTAGGGGCTAATCTTGGTATGTGTGTAGTGAGACAATTAATTGGTGTTAATTGCGATACTACTCACTACCGATATGATAAGGAGCCTACGGGTTACACACTTAAAATATAATTTAAGAATCAATTTGTGGGAAGAGTATTTTTGTCTTTTAGGATGAAAGGGTATTTTGGTAATCTCACAGTGCAATTAAATTTGTTGAGGTTGTTGCTTGTATTTAATTTTAATATTAAAATTAAATTAGTGAGATTATATTTAAATATATCTATGTATATATTTAAATGAATTATTATTATTAATTGAATGTTAATAAATTATTATATATTAATTGATTTTAATTATAATAATAATTAATTAATTAAAATACCATAAAGGGTATGTTTGGTTGCAAGAGTAAACTAGGGTTGAAGCCCATGGCTATTCCTAAGTGGAATAGGGTTTTAATTGTTGCACTATATAAGTGCAACTTAAAATTAAAACATGAGGAATTTTTCATTCAATTAAAACCCTAACCACCCTGTCTGTCTGTCTCTCTCTCTCAAGAAGAAAACTTTTCTTGATTCTTGAAGCCCTTGATTGTTCTAGCAAAATAATCAAGGGTTCTTCGGATTATCTTCGTGTGGACTTCTGTGAGTGCTATCCTACTTTGGATCGATTGAAAAAAAAATCAGGTGAACAGTATACGGTAAACAGTAACCATGAATAGTAGATGGTGAATAGTAACCTTGAACAGTGTAGTGAATAGTGTTCCTATCTAAAATCAGAGATATTCGAAGGAGCCTCCAAACATTAGTAAGTATTCTAATCCTTGAATGGATTTACTTTATATAGATTTTTGTTTATAAACATGTAAACGGTATAATCTATACTTGGATCTAGGCAAAGAAAAGTAATTGATTACCGATTGAATTTTTGTTTTTCCGCTGCATATGGTAGATCAATTACTTATAGTTGTTTTCCTCTGGGCATTGTTCCTAACCTCGTACAACCTAGCCAATCATTGCACTTGCCAAATTTGTGGGATTGCACGCCTTAACATCTGCTTGCAGATTTTCTTTTAGACTACTCACAAAAAACTTGTTTGTTGTGAGATTGATACAGTCCCAACTCGTGACTGTAAACCTTCAAATTGGGTTTGATACTCATGAACCCCTCCAACCTAGCATAACTTAATGAGGTCAGCAAAAAAAAAAATCTTGAAATTTCATAGGACCATAACTTGCATGTACACTTTCTTTAAATGTATCCCAGGATAGGAGTTGCTCGTCTTGCTTGAGGAGTTGTTACCACAACTACGCATCTCGCTCTAGGTGAAAGGATGCTAAAGCCACTTTCTCTTCCTCAAGTGTTCTTTGAAACTCAAAGAATTGCTCAGCCCTGTATAGCCAACTAGTAAGTTCATCATCGCCATTAAAGCGAGGGAAGTCGAGTTTTACCAATTTTGGTGCCCTGGGTTGAATGGATGATCCCATGCCACCATTGCCATTGTTGCATATTCTAGAACCATGGACTAGTGATTGAGAGCTCCCCTCATGGATCTTTGGCGGAGGAGTAGAAAGATTGTCTATGTGATTGCTGAGTGCCGCAAACAATTCATTCATACGTTTAGTGACTTTCTCTAATAGCTTCTCTTGACTAGATGAAATTATCCCTACTTCATGCTCCAATCTTTCCATTCATTGCTCCATAACAGGCTCTGATACCAATTTGTTACGTACCTGGCTTTGAGAATGGGTGTTTGGACCAAGGTAAGGACTTGAGACTATGGCAAATGCTTTTTTCTACCTATTTTGAAGTAGGATGGAATCTAGACTAGGCAATTACGAGCTGTTAAAGGTAACTCAAAAACTAATAAAACCAACACAAGGTTGAGGTGATGATTGATGCATTTCCTTTCATTAAGACTCCTATTTATAGAAGCAGTTCTGTTACAATTCAGCTAGAATTCAACTATCACACCCACTACCCCAATATAATAGGACTCTAGAACAAACAAAGTAACTAAATCAACATAACTACGGCCACGTTTCCAACTCTTCATTCTGACTTATTCAAACTAAAAACTAACTACTCACACAAAGTAATAACTGCTCCTAGATAAATATTCCAAGTACTGACCCAGCACATAAAATAGACCAAAGACAAGAAAGATACTAGTATACACAACAGATCATGCCTGATGAAAAGAGGAAACCAGTTTCCTACAAGATTTGAGCTTGTGGATTTGGTGGGATTCGGGAGGTTTTTTATGTGTTTCATGGTTGTTTAAATGTTAAGCAAATTTGAATTTGTATTTTAATTTGAGTTGAGGAATTGAGAATTTGAGATGAGAACACTAAAGGGGGGGAGAAAACCATGGTTGAATTGGCTCTACATTATCTTGAAATGGGAGTTTCGAGTGGTGGAGAAGATGCTTGGAATGGGCCTTCTTTGATGCTTGCAGGTTCCTTTGGGGCCTACAAGTGACTGCTCAACTTCCTGAAAAATGGTCCTTGTGTGACTCATGTTAGAGTAGGTGTCCTAGAGCCAATCAATTATTGTAAAATTAACTTTGTAATAAATGTTTATTTATCAATAAAAGACATATTCTTCTATATCATATACATAATGATATATGTCCTTAGGATGGTAGAACCGTGACGAGGGTATCAAGTGTTTTAAATCTTGATAGTGAGAACCCTATGATCACTTATGGTAACCATTCTAGAAACGTCCGTAGCCCTAGTATTATTCTGACCAAGGATAGATAATACGGCAAGGCTATCATAGTGTTGAATGACCTTGTCAAAAGGCAGTGACTGATCTCACTTGTCAAGGTTATTTATCGGCAACCTGGTACAACGTATGGGTGCTTGCTAGAGGCAAGTTCACTGGACAGACCCTCCAGAAGTTCTATGTGGATGGTAACCCTAGTGTCTATGGAATAAATCTTCTAACGGATGGTAATGCATGTGATCCTTAGACTTGAGATCACTAGAGCGCCTTGTGCACTGAGAAGTGTATCAAGACTATGGTGGATCGACAAAGGATTCATCACTCCTGAGTACGGGAGAAGTTATCTCACTGGGTAATTCAGTAAATGACAATGACACTAAATCTGTGGCCAAAGTGGGATTGAGTTGATGCTCAATCCAATTTAATATTCTTGTCATTGGTCCAGTAATTGAATACAAATATGTCGAGGAGATATGAAATTGACATTATTTATGTACCTCAGTCTCGATGAGATAACAGTTGATGAAAGGATTTGATTGCATGGTAACCATACCATTGACAGGCTGCGGTTTCGCTGAATCCAAATCTATCAGGTGGCCATGATGCCTTGCTAGGGGTCAATCTTGGTATGTGTGTAGTAAGACAATTTGTAACGCCCCACATGAGGTACGTTGTTATTGTTTCCTCTTTCGCTCTTATTTGAATTGGTTTTGGTAATTTTGTCTGATGAATGTAGTGTTGAATGTTTGCCCTGAAATTGGTTGAAAATAGAAGGAATTGAGTGTACCAAGCTTCGCCGGGGCGAAGAAGAACCTTCGCCGCGGCGAAGATGTGTTGA